>NW_028176485.1:142500-162500 GCF_949987555.1 Borostomias antarcticus
GTAGGAACATCCTCAATGGCTGCTGTGTAGGAACATCTTCATGTGCAGGAACATCTTCATCGTCCAGGAAGGGTATAAAAGGGGGCCGCGCCGCCCTGAGAGTCACTAGATAGATAGATAGAGATAGAGACATATAGATAGATAGATAGATAGATAGATAGATAGATAGATAGATAGATAGATAGATAGATAGATAGATAGATAGATAGATAGATAGATAGATAGATAGATAGACACAGCAGCCAATGAGACTGTTCCTACACAGCAGCCAATGAAGATGTTCCTACACAGCAGCCATTGAGGATGTTCCTACACAGCAGCCAGATTGTGACATCACAGGGATGCTCTGTGATGTCACAATCTGGCTGCTGTGTAGGAACATTTTCATTGGCTGCTGTGTAGGAACATCCTCAATGGCTGCTGTGTAGGAACATCTTCATGTGCAGGAACATCTTCATCGTCCAGGAAGGGTATAAAAGGGGGCCGCGCCGCCCTGAGAGTCACTAGATAGATGGATAGAGATAAGGACATATAGATAGATAGATAGATAGATAGATAGATAGATAGATAGATAGATAGATAGATAGATAGATAGATAGATAGATAGATAGATAGATAGATAGATAGATAGATAGATAGATAGATAGATAGATAGACACAGCAGCCAATGAGACTGTTCCTACACAGCAGCCAATGAAGATGTTCCTACACAGCAGCCATTGAGGATGTTCCTACACAGCAGCCAATGAAAATGTTCTTACACAGCAGCCAGATTGTGACATCACAGGGATGCTCTGTGATGTCACAATCTGGCTGCTGTGTAGGAAGATTTTCATTGGCTGCTGTGTAGGAACATCCTCAATGGCTGCTGTGTAGGAACATCTTCATGTGCAGGAACATCTTCATCGTCCAGGAAGGGTATAAAAGGGGGCCGCGCCGCCCTGAGAGTCACTAGATAGATAGATAGAGATAGAGACATATAGATAGATAGATAGATAGATAGATAGATAGATAGATAGATAGATAGATAGATAGATAGATAGATAGATAGATAGATAGATAGATAGACACAGCAGCCAATGAGACTGTTCCTACACAGCAGCCAATGAAGATGTTCCTACACAGCAGCCATTGAGGATGTTCCTACACAGCAGCCAATGAAAATGTTCTTACACAGCAGCCAGATTGTGACATCACAGGGATGCTCTGTGATGTCACAATCTGGCTGCTGTGTAGGAACATTTTCATTGGCTGCTGTGTAGGAACATCCTCAATGGCTGCTGTGTAGGAACATCTTCATGTGCAGGAACATCTTCATCGTCCAGGAAGGGTATAAAAGGGGGCCGCGCCGCCCTGAGAGTCACTAGATAGATAGATAGAGATAGAGACATATAGATAGATAGATAGATAGATAGATAGATAGATAGATAGATAGATAGATAGATAGATAGATAGATAGATAGATAGATAGACACAGCAGCCAATGAGACTGTTCCTACACAGCAGCCAATGAAGATGTTCCTACACAGCAGCCATTGAGGATGTTCCTACACAGCAGCCAATGAAAATGTTCTTACACAGCAGCCAGATTGTGACATCACAGGGATGCTCTGTGATGTCACAATCTGGCTGCTGTGTAGGAACATTTTCATTGGCTGCTGTGTAGGAACATCCTCAATGGCTGCTGTGTAGGAACATCTTCATGTGCAGGAACATCTTCATCGTCCAGGAAGGGTATAAAAGGGGGCCGCGCCGCCCTGAGAGTCACTAGATAGATAGATAGAGATAGAGACATATAGATAGATAGATAGATAGATAGATAGATAGATAGATAGATAGATAGATAGATAGATAGATAGATAGATAGATAGATAGATAGATAGATAGATAGACACAGCAGCCAATGAGACTGTTCCTACACAGCAGCCAATGAAGATGTTCCTACACAGCAGCCATTGAGGATGTTCCTACACAGCAGCCAATGAAAATGTTCTTACACAGCAGCCAGATTGTGACATCACAGGGATGCTCTGTGATGTCACAATCTGGCTGCTGTGTAGGAACATTTTCATTGGCTGCTGTGTAGGAACATCCTCAATGGCTGCTGTGTAGGAACATCTTCATGTGCAGGAACATCTTCATCGTCCAGGAAGGGTATAAAAGGGGGCCGCGCCGCCCTGAGAGTCACTAGATAGATAGATAGATAGAGATAGAGACATTTAGATAGATAGATAGATAGATAGATAGATAGATAGATAGATAGATAGATAGATAGATAGATAGATAGATAGATAGATAGATAGATAGATAGATAGATAGATAGATAGATAGATAGATAGATAGATAGACACAGCAGCCAATGAGACTGTTCCTACACAGCAGCCAATGAAGATGTTCCTACACAGCAGCCATTGAGGATGTTCCTACACAGCAGCCAATGAAAATGTTCTTACACAGCAGCCAGATTGTGACATCACAGGGATGCTCTGTGATGTCACAATCTGGCTGCTGTGTAGGAACATTTTCATTGGCTGCTGTGTAGGAACATCCTCAATGGCTGCTGTGTAGGAACATCTTCATGTGCAGGAACATCTTCATCGTCCAGGAAGGGTATAAAAGGGGGCCGCGCCGCCCTGAGAGTCACTAGATAGATGGATAGAGATAGAGACATATAGATAGATAGATAGATAGATAGATAGATAGATAGATAGATAGATAGATAGATAGATAGATAGATAGATAGATAGATAGATAGATAGATAGATAGATAGATAGATAGATAGATAGACACAGCAGCCAATGAGACTGTTCCTACACAGCAGCCAATGAAGATGTTCCTACACAGCAGCCATTGAGGATGTTCCTACACAGCAGCCAATGAAAATGTTCTTACACAGCAGCCAGATTGTGACATCACAGGGATGCTCTGTGATGTCACAATCTGGCTGCTGTGTAGGAAGATTTTCATTGGCTGCTGTGTAGGAACATCCTCAATGGCTGCTGTGTAGGAACATCTTCATGTGCAGGAACATCTTCATCGTCCAGGAAGGGTATAAAAGGGGGCCGCGCCGCCCTGAGAGTCACTAGATAGATAGATAGAGATAGAGACATATAGATAGATAGATAGATAGATATATAGATAGATAGATAGATAGATAGATAGATAGATAGATAGATAGATAGATAGATAGATAGATAGATAGACACAGCAGCCAATGAGACTGTTCCTACACAGCAGCCAATGAAGATGTTCCTACACAGCAGCCATTGAGGATGTTCCTACACAGCAGCCAATGAAAATGTTCTTACACAGCAGCCAGATTGTGACATCACAGGGATGCTCTGTGATGTCACAATCTGGCTGCTGTGTAGGAACATTTTCATTGGCTGCTGTGTAGGAACATCCTCAATGGCTGCTGTGTAGGAACATCTTCATGTGCAGGAACATCTTCATCGTCCAGGAAGGGTATAAAAGGGGGCCGCGCCGCCCTGAGAGTCACTAGATAGATAGATAGATAGAGATAGAGACATTTAGATAGATAGATAGATAGATAGATAGATAGATAGATAGATAGATAGATAGATAGATAGATAGATAGATAGATAGATAGATAGATAGATAGATAGATAGACACAGCAGCCAATGAGACTGTTCCTACACAGCAGCCAATGAAGATGTCCCTACACAGCAGCCATTGAGGATGTTCCTACACAGCAGCCAATGAAAATGTTCTTACACAGCAGCCAGATTGTGACATCACAGGGATGCTCTGTGATGTCACAATCTGGCTGCTGTGTAGGAACATTTTCATTGGCTGCTGTGTAGGAACATCCTCAATGGCTGCTGTGTAGGAACATCTTCATGTGCAGGAACATCTTCATCGTCCAGGAAGGGTATAAAAGGGGGCCGCGCCGCCCTGAGAGTCACTAGATAGATAGATAGATAGAGATAGAGACATATAGATAGATAGATAGATAGATAGATAGATAGATAGATAGATAGATAGATAGATAGATAGATAGATAGATAAATAGATAGATAGATAGATAGATAGATAGATAGATAGATAGATAGATAGATAGATAGATAGATAGATATACACAGCAGCCAATGAGACTGTTCCTACACAGCAGCCAATGAAGATGTTCCTAAACAGCAGCCATTGAGGATGTTCCTACACAGCAGCCAATGAAAATGTTCTTACACAGCAGCCAGATTGTGACATCACAGGGATGCTCTGTGATGTCACAATCTGGCTGCTGTGTAGGAACATTTTCATTGGCTGCTGTGTAGGAACATCCTCAATGGCTGCTGTGTAGGAACATCTTCATGTGCAGGAACATCTTCATCGTCCAGGAAGGGTATAAAAGGGGGCCGCGCCGCCCTGAGAGTCACTAGATAGATGGATAGAGATAGAGACATATAGATAGATAGATAGATAGATAGATAGATAGATAGATAGATAGATAGATAGATAGATAGATAGATAGATAGATAGATAGATAGATAGATAGATAGATAGATAGATAGATAGATAGATAGATAGACACAGCAGCCAATGAGACTGTTCCTACACAGCAGCCAATGAAGATGTTCCTACACAGCAGCCATTGAGGATGTTCCTACACAGCAGCCAATGAAAATGTTCTTACACAGCAGCCAGATTGTGACATCACAGGGATGCTCTGTGATGTCACAATCTGGCTGCTGTGTAGGAAGATTTTCATTGGCTGCTGTGTAGGAACATCCTCAATGGCTGCTGTGTAGGAACATCTTCATGTGCAGGAACATCTTCATCGTCCAGGAAGGGTATAAAAGGGGGCCGCGCCGCCCTGAGAGTCACTAGATAGATAGATAGAGATAGAGACATATAGATAGATAGATAGATAGATAGATAGATAGATAGATAGATAGATAGATAGATAGATAGATAGATAGATAGATAGATAGATAGATAGATAGATAGATAGATAGATAGATAGATAGATAGACACAGCAGCCAATGAGACTGTTCCTACACAGCAGCCAATGAAGATGTTCCTACACAGCAGCCATTGAGGATGTTCCTACACAGCAGCCAATGAAAATGTTCTTACACAGCAGCCAGATTGTGACATCACAGGGATGCTCTGTGATGTCACAATCTGGCTGCTGTGTAGGAACATTTTCATTGGCTGCTGTGTAGGAACATCCTCAATGGCTGCTGTGTAGGAACATCTTCATGTGCAGGAACATCTTCATCGTCCAGGAAGGGTATAAAAGGGGGCCGCGCCGCCCTGAGAGTCACTAGATAGATAGATAGAGATAGAGACATATAGATAGATAGATAGATAGATAGATAGATAGATAGATAGATAGATAGATAGATAGATAGATAGATAGATAGATAGATAGATAGATAGATAGATAGATAGATAGATAGACACAGCAGCCAATGAGACTGTTCCTACACAGCAGCCAATGAAGATGTTCCTACACAGCAGCCATTGAGGATGTTCCTACACAGCAGCCAATGAAAATGTTCTTACACAGCAGCCAGATTGTGACATCACAGGGATGCTCTGTGATGTCACAATCTGGCTGCTGTGTAGGAACATTTTCATTGGCTGCTGTGTAGGAACATCCTCAATGGCTGCTGTGTAGGAACATCTTCATGTGCAGGAACATCTTCATCGTCCAGGAAGGGTATAAAAGGGGGCCGCGCCGCCCTGAGAGTCACTAGATAGATAGATAGAGATAGAGACATATAGATAGATAGATAGATAGATAGATAGATAGATAGATAGATAGATAGATAGATAGATAGATAGATAGATAGATAGATAGATAGATAGATAGATAGATAGATAGATAGATAGATAGATAGACACAGCAGCCAATGAGACTGTTCCTACACAGCAGCCAATGAAGATGTTCCTACACAGCAGCCATTGAGGATGTTCCTACACAGCAGCCAATGAAAATGTTCTTACACAGCAGCCAGATTGTGACATCACAGGGATGCTCTGTGATGTCACAATCTGGCTGCTGTGTAGGAACATTTTCATTGGCTGCTGTGTAGGAACATCCTCAATGGCTGCTGTGTAGGAACATCTTCATGTGCAGGAACATCTTCATCGTCCAGGAAGGGTATAAAAGGGGGCCGCGCCGCCCTGAGAGTCACTAGATAGATAGATAGAGATAGAGACATATAGATAGATAGATAGATAGATAGATAGATAGATAGATAGATAGATAGATAGATAGATAGATAGATAGATAGATAGATAGATAGATAGATAGATAGATAGATAGATAGATAGATAGATAGATAGATAGATAGATAGACACAGCAGCCAATGAGACTGTTCCTACACAGCAGCCAATGAAGATGTTCCTACACAGCAGCCATTGAGGATGTTCCTACACAGCAGCCAATGAAAATGTTCTTACACAGCAGCCAGATTGTGACATCACAGGGATGCTCTGTGATGTCACAATCTGGCTGCTGTGTAGGAACATTTTCATTGGCTGCTGTGTAGGAACATCCTCAATGGCTGCTGTGTAGGAACATCTTCATGTGCAGGAACATCTTCATCGTCCAGGAAGGGTATAAAAGGGGGCCGCGTTGCCCTGAGAGTCACTAGATAGATGGATAGAGATAGAGACATATAGATAGATAGATAGATAGATAGATAGATAGATAGATAGATAGATAGATAGATAGATAGATAGATAGATAGATAGATAGATAGATAGATAGATAGATAGACACAGCAGCCAATGAGACTGTTCCTACACAGCAGCCAATGAAGATGTTCCTACACAGCAGCCATTGAGGATGTTCCTACACAGCAGCCAATGAAAATGTTCTTACACAGCAGCCAGATTGTGACATCACAGGGATGCTCTGTGATGTCACAATCTGGCTGCTGTGTAGGAACATTTTCATTGGCTGCTGTGTAGGAACATCCTCAATGGCTGCTGTGTAGGAACATCTTCATGTGCAGGAACATCTTCATCGTCCAGGAAGGGTATAAAAGGGTGCCGTGCCGCCCTGAGAGTCACTAGATAGATAGATAGATAGAGATAGAGACATTTAGATAGATAGATAGATAGATAGATAGATAGATAGATAGATAGATAGATAGATAGATAGATAGATAGATAAATAGATAGATAGATAGATAGATAGATAGATAGATAGATAGATAGATAGATAGATAGATAGATAGATAGATAGATAGATAGATAGATATACACAGCAGCCAATGAGACTGTTCCTACACAGCAGCCAATGAAGATGTTCCTAAACAGCAGCCATTGAGGATGTTCCTACACAGCAGCCAATGAAAATGTTCTTACACAGCAGCCAGATTGTGACATCACAGGGATGCTCTGTGATGTCACAATCTGGCTGCTGTGTAGGAACATTTTCATTGGCTGCTGTGTAGGAACATCCTCAATGGCTGCTGTGTAGGAACATCTTCATGTGCAGGAACATCTTCATCGTCCAGGAAGGGTATAAAAGGGGGCCGCGCCGCCCTGAGAGTCACTAGATAGATGGATAGAGATAGAGACATATAGATAGATAGATAGATAGATAGATAGATAGATAGATAGATAGATAGATAGATAGATAGATAGATAGATAGATAGATAGATAGATAGATAGATAGATAGATAGATAGATAGATAGATAGATAGATAGATAGATAGACACAGCAGCCAATGAGACTGTTCCTACACAGCAGCCAATGAAGATGTTCCTACACAGCAGCCATTGAGGATGTTCCTACACAGCAGCCAATGAAAATGTTCTTACACAGCAGCCAGATTGTGACATCACAGGGATGCTCTGTGATGTCACAATCTGGCTGCTGTGTAGGAAGATTTTCATTGGCTGCTGTGTAGGAACATCCTCAATGGCTGCTGTGTAGGAACATCTTCATGTGCAGGAACATCTTCATCGTCCAGGAAGGGTATAAAAGGGGGCCGCGCCGCCCTGAGAGTCACTAGATAGATAGATAGAGATAGAGACATATAGATAGATAGATAGATAGATAGATAGATAGATAGATAGATAGATAGATAGATAGATAGATAGATAGATAGATAGATAGATAGATAGATAGATAGATAGATAGATAGACACAGCAGCCAATGAGACTGTTCCTACACAGCAGCCAATGAAGATGTTCCTACACAGCAGCCATTGAGGATGTTCCTACACAGCAGCCAATGAAAATGTTCTTACACAGCAGCCAGATTGTGACATCACAGGGATGCTCTGTGATGTCACAATCTGGCTGCTGTGTAGGAACATTTTCATTGGCTGCTGTGTAGGAACATCCTCAATGGCTGCTGTGTAGGAACATCTTCATGTGCAGGAACATCTTCATCGTCCAGGAAGGGTATAAAAGGGGGCCGCGCCGCCCTGAGAGTCACTAGATAGATAGATAGAGATAGAGACATATAGATAGATAGATAGATAGATAGATAGATAGATAGATAGATAGATAGATAGATAGATAGATAGATAGATAGATAGATAGATAGACACAGCAGCCAATGAGACTGTTCCTACACAGCAGCCAATGAAGATGTTCCTACACAGCAGCCATTGAGGATGTTCCTACACAGCAGCCAATGAAAATGTTCTTACACAGCAGCCAGATTGTGACATCACAGGGATGCTCTGTGATGTCACAATCTGGCTGCTGTGTAGGAACATTTTCATTGGCTGCTGTGTAGGAACATCCTCAATGGCTGCTGTGTAGGAACATCTTCATGTGCAGGAACATCTTCATCGTCCAGGAAGGGTATAAAAGGGGGCCGCGCCGCCCTGAGAGTCACTAGATAGATAGATAGAGATAGAGACATATAGATAGATAGATAGATAGATAGATAGATAGATAGATAGATAGATAGATAGATAGATAGATAGACACAGCAGCCAATGAGACTGTTCCTACACAGCAGCCAATGAAGATGTTCCTACACAGCAGCCATTGAGGATGTTCCTACACAGCAGCCAATGAAAATGTTCTTACACAGCAGCCAGATTGTGACATCACAGGGATGCTCTGTGATGTCACAATCTGGCTGCTGTGTAGGAACATTTTCATTGGCTGCTGTGTAGGAACATCCTCAATGGCTGCTGTGTAGGAACATCTTCATGTGCAGGAACATCTTCATCGTCCAGGAAGGGTATAAAAGGGGGCCGCGCCGCCCTGAGAGTCACTAGATAGATAGATAGAGATAGAGACATATAGATAGATAGATAGATAGATAGATAGATAGATAGATAGATAGATAGATAGATAGATAGATAGATAGATAGATAGATAGATAGATAGATAGATAGATAGATAGATAGACACAGCAGCCAATGAGACTGTTCCTACACAGCAGCCAATGAAGATGTTCCTACACAGCAGCCATTGAGGATGTTCCTACACAGCAGCCAATGAAAATGTTCTTACACAGCAGCCAGATTGTGACATCACAGGGATGCTCTGTGATGTCACAATCTGGCTGCTGTGTAGGAACATTTTCATTGGCTGCTGTGTAGGAACATCCTCAATGGCTGCTGTGTAGGAACATCTTCATGTGCAGGAACATCTTCATCGTCCAGGAAGGGTATAAAAGGGGGCCGCGTTGCCCTGAGAGTCACTAGATAGATGGATAGAGATAGAGACATATAGATAGATAGATAGATAGATAGATAGATAGATAGATAGATAGATAGATAGATAGATAGATAGATAGATAGATAGATAGATAGATAGATAGACACAGCAGCCAATGAGACTGTTCCTACACAGCAGCCAATGAAGATGTTCCTACACAGCAGCCATTGAGGATGTTCCTACACAGCAGCCAATGAAAATGTTCTTACACAGCAGCCAGATTGTGACATCACAGGGATGCTCTGTGATGTCACAATCTGGCTGCTGTGTAGGAACATTTTCATTGGCTGCTGTGTAGGAACATCCTCAATGGCTGCTGTGTAGGAACATCTTCATGTGCAGGAACATCTTCATCGTCCAGGAAGGGTATAAAAGGGTGCCGTGCCGCCCTGAGAGTCACTAGATAGATAGATAGATAGAGATAGAGACATTTAGATAGATAGATAGATAGATAGATAGATAGATAGATAGATAGATAGATAGATAGATAGATAGATAGATAGATAGATAGATAGATAGACACAGCAGCCAATGAGACTGTTCCTACACAGCAGCCAATGAAGATGTTCCTACACAGCAGCCATTGAGGATGTTCCTACACAGCAGCCAATGAAAATGTTCTTACACAGCAGCCAGATTGTGACATCACAGGGATGCTCTGTGATGTCACAATCTGGCTGCTGTGTAGGAACATTTTCATTGGCTGCTGTGTAGGAACATCCTCAATGGCTGCTGTGTAGGAACATCTTCATGTGCAGGAACATCTTCATCGTCCAGGAAGGGTATAAAAGGGGGCCGCGCCGCCCTGAGAGTCACTAGATAGATGGATAGAGATAGAGACATATAGATAGATAGATAGATAGATAGATAGATAGATAGATAGATAGATAGATCGATAGATAGATAGATAGATAGATAGATAGATAGATAGATAGATAGATAGATAGATAGATAGATAGATAGATAGATAGATAGATAGATAGATAGATAGATAGATAGATAGACACAGCAGCCAATGAGACTGTTCCTACACAGCAGCCAATGAAGATGTTCCTACACAGCAGCCATTGAGGATGTTCCTACACAGCAGCCAATGAAAATGTTCTTACACAGCAGCCAGATTGTGACATCACAGGGATGCTCTGTGATGTCACAATCTGGCTGCTGTGTAGGAACATTTTCATTGGCTGCTGTGTAGGAACATCCTCAATGGCTGCTGTGTAGGAACATCTTCATGTGCAGGAACATCTTCATCGTCCAGGAAGGGTATAAAAGGGGGCCGCGCCGCCCTGAGAGTCACTAGATAGATAGATAGATAGAGATAGAGACATTTAGATAGATAGATAGATAGATAGATAGATAGATAGATAGATAGATAGATAGATAGATAGATAGATAGATAGATAGATAGATAGATAGATAGATAGATAGACACAGCAGCCAATGAGACTGTTCCTACACAGCAGCCAATGAAGATGTTCCTACACAGCAGCCATTGAGGATGTTCCTACACAGCAGCCAATGAAAATGTTCTTACACAGCAGCCAGATTGTGACATCACAGGGATGCTCTGTGATGTCACAATCTGGCTGCTGTGTAGGAACATTTTCATTGGCTGCTGTGTAGGAACATCCTCAATGGCTGCTGTGTAGGAACATCTTCATGTGCAGGAACATCTTCATCGTCCAGGAAGGGTATAAAAGGGGGCCGCGCCGCCCTGAGAGTCACTAGATAGATAGATAGATAGAGATAGAAACATATAGATAGATAGATAGATAGATAGATAGATAGATAGATAGATAGATAGATAGATAGATAGATAGATAGATAGATAGATAGATAGATAGATAGATAGATAGATAGATAAATAGATAGATAGATAGATAGATAGATAGATAGATAGATAGATAGACACAGCAGCCAATGAGACTGTTCCTACACAGCAGCCAATGAAGATGTTCCTACACAGCAGCCATTGAGGATGTTCCTACACAGCAGCCAATGAAAATGTTCTTACACAGCAGCCAGATTGTGACATCACAGGGATGCTCTGTGATGTCACAATCTGGCTGCTGTGTAGGAACATTTTCATTGGCTGCTGTGTAGGAACATCCTCAATGGCTGCTGTGTAGGAACATCTTCATGTGCAGGAACATCTTCATCGTCCAGGAAGGGTATAAAAGGGGGCCGCGCCGCCCTGAGAGTCACTAGATAGATGGATAGAGATAGAGACATATAGATAGATAGATAGATAGATAGATAGATAGATAGATAGATAGATAGATAGATAGATAGATAGATAGATAGATAGATAGATAGACACAGCAGCCAATGAGACTGTTCCTACACAGCAGCCAATGAAGATGTTCCTACACAGCAGCCATTGAGGATGTTCCTACACAGCAGCCAATGAAAATGTTCTTACACAGCAGCCAGATTGTGACATCACAGGGATGCTCTGTGATGTCACAATCTGGCTGCTGTGTAGGAAGATTTTCATTGGCTCCTGTGTAGGAACATCCTCAATGGCTGCTGTGTAGGAACATCTTCATGTGCAGGAACATCTTCATCGTCCAGGAAGGGTATAAAAGGGGGCCGCGCCGCCCTGAGAGTCACTAGATAGATAGATAGAGATAGAGACATATAGATAGATAGATAGATAGATAGATAGATAGATAGATAGATAGATAGATAGATAGATAGATAGATAGATAGATAGATAGATAGATAGATAGATAGATAGATAGACACAGCAGCCAATGAGACTGTTCCTACACAGCAGCCAATGAAGATGTTCCTACACAGCAGCCATTGAGGATGTTCCTACACAGCAGCCAATGAAAATGTTCTTACACAGCAGCCAGATTGTGACATCACAGGGATGCTCTGTGATGTCACAATCTGGCTGCTGTGTAGGAACATTTTCATTGGCTGCTGTGTAGGAACATCCTCAATGGCTGCTGTGTAGGAACATCTTCATGTGCAGGAACATCTTCATCGTCCAGGAAGGGTATAAAAGGGGGCCGCGCCGCCCTGAGAGTCACTAGATAGATAGATAGAGATAGAGACATATAGATAGATAGATAGATAGATAGATAGATAGATAGATAGATAGATAGATAGATAGATAGATAGATAGATAGATAGATAGATAGATAGATAGATAGATAGATAGATAGATAGATAGACACAGCAGCCAATGAGACTGTTCCTACACAGCAGCCAATGAAGATGTTCCTACACAGCAGCCATTGAGGATGTTCCTACACAGCAGCCAATGAAAATGTTCTTACACAGCAGCCAGATTGTGACATCACAGGGATGCTCTGTGATGTCACAATCTGGCTGCTGTGTAGGAACATTTTCATTGGCTGCTGTGTAGGAACATCCTCAATGGCTGCTGTGTAGGAACATCTTCATGTGCAGGAACATCTTCATCGTCCAGGAAGGGTATAAAAGGGGGCCGCGCCGCCCTGAGAGTCACTAGATAGATAGATAGAGATAGAGACATATAGATAGATAGATAGATAGATAGATAGATAGATAGATAGATAGATAGATAGATAGATAGATAGATAGATAGATAGATTGATAGACACAGCAGCCAATGAGACTGTTCCTACACAGCAGCCAATGAAGATGTTCCTACACAGCAGCCATTGAGGATGTTCCTACACAGCAGCCAATGAAAATGTTCTTACACAGCAGCCAGATTGTGACATCACAGGGATGCTCTGTGATGTCACAATCTGGCTGCTGTGTAGGAACATTTTCATTGGCTGCTGTGTAGGAACATCCTCAATGGCTGCTGTGTAGGAACATCTTCATGTGCAGGAACATCTTCATCGTCCAGGAAGGGTATAAAAGGGGGCCGCGCCGCCCTGAGAGTCACTAGATAGATGGATAGAGATAGAGACATATAGATAGATAGATAGATAGATAGATAGATAGATAGATAGATAGATAGATAGATAGATCGATAGATAGATAGATAGATAGATAGATAGATAGATAGATAGATAGATAGATAGATAGATAGATAGATAGATAGATAGATAGATAGATAGATAGACACAGCAGCCAATGAGACTGTTCCTACACAGCAGCCAATGAAGATGTTCCTACACAGCAGCCATTGAGGATGTTCCTACACAGCAGCCAATGAAAATGTTCTTACACAGCAGCCAGATTGTGACATCACAGGGATGCTCTGTGATGTCACAATCTGGCTGCTGTGTAGGAACATTTTCATTGGCTGCTGTGTAGGAACATCCTCAATGGCTGCTGTGTAGGAACATCTTCATGTGCAGGAACATCTTCATCGTCCAGGAAGGGTATAAAAGGGGGCCGCGCCGCCCTGAGAGTCACTAGATAGATAGATAGATAGAGATAGAGACATTTAGATAGATAGATAGATAGATAGATAGATAGATAGATAGATAGATAGATAGATAGATAGATAGATAGATAGATAGATAGATAGATAGATAGACACAGCAGCCAATGAGACTGTTCCTACACAGCAGCCAATGAAGATGTTCCTACACAGCAGCCATTGAGGATGTTCCTACACAGCAGCCAATGAAAATGTTCTTACACAGCAGCCAGATTGTGACATCACAGGGATGCTCTGTGATGTCACAATCTGGCTGCTGTGTAGGAACATTTTCATTGGCTGCTGTGTAGGAACATCCTCAATGGCTGCTGTGTAGGAACATCTTCATGTGCAGGAACATCTTCATCGTCCAGGAAGGGTATAAAAGGGGGCCGCGCCGCCCTGAGAGTCACTAGATAGATAGATAGATAGAGATAGAGACATATAGATAGATAGATAGATAGATAGATAGATAGATAGATAGATAGATAGATAGATAGATAGATAGATAGATAGATAAATAGATAGATAGATAGATAGATAGATAGATAGATAGATAGATAGATAGATAGATAGATAGACACAGCAGCCAATGAGACTGTTCCTACACAGCAGCCAATGAAGATGTTCCTACACAGCAGCCATTGAGGATGTTCCTACACAGCAGCCAATGAAAATGTTCTTACACAGCAGCCAGATTGTGACATCACAGGGATGCTCTGTGATGTCACAATCTGGCTGCTGTGTAGGAACATTTTCATTGGCTGCTGTGTAGGAACATCCTCAATGGCTGCTGTGTAGGAACATCTTCATGTGCAGGAACATCTTCATCGTCCAGGAAGGGTATAAAAGGGGGCCGCGCCGCCCTGAGAGTCACTAGATAGATGGATAGAGATAGAGACATATAGATAGATAGATAGATAGATAGATAGATAGATAGATAGATAGATAGATAGATAGATAGATAGATAGATAGATAGATAGATAGATAGATAGATAGATAGATAGATAGATAGATAGATAGATAGATAGACACAGCAGCCAATGAGACTGTTCCTACACAGCAGCCAATGAAGATGTTCCTACACAGCAGCCATTGAGGATGTTCCTACACAGCAGCCAATGAAAATGTTCTTACACAGCAGCCAGATTGTGACATCACAGGGATGCTCTGTGATGTCACAATCTGGCTGCTGTGTAGGAAGATTTTCATTGGCTCCTGTGTAGGAACATCCTCAATGGCTGCTGTGTAGGAACATCTTCATGTGCAGGAACATCTTCATCGTCCAGGAAGGGTATAAAAGGGGGCCGCGCCGCCCTGAGAGTCACTAGATAGATAGATAGAGATAGAGACATATAGATAGATAGATAGATAGATAGATAGATAGATAGATAGATAGATAGATAGATAGATAGATAGATAGATAGATAGATAGATAGATAGATAGATAGATAGATAGATAGATAGACACAGCAGCCAATGAGACTGTTCCTACACAGCAGCCAATGAAGATGTTCCTACACAGCAGCCATTGAGGATGTTCCTACACAGCAGCCAATGAAAATGTTCTTACACAGCAGCCAGATTGTGACATCACAGGGATGCTCTGTGATGTCACAATCTGGCTGCTGTGTAGGAACATTTTCATTGGCTGCTGTGTAGGAACATCCTCAATGGCTGCTGTGTAGGAACATCTTCATGTGCAGGAACATCTTCATCGTCCAGGAAGGGTATAAAAGGGGGCCGCGCCGCCCTGAGAGTCACTAGATAGATAGATAGAGATAGAGACATATAGATAGATAGATAGATAGATAGATAGATAGATAGATAGATAGATAGATAGATAGATAGATAGATAGATAGATAGATAGATAGATAGATAGATAGATAGATAGATAGATAGATAGACACAGCAGCCAATGAGACTGTTCCTACACAGCAGCCAATGAAGATGTTCCTACACAGCAGCCATTGAGGATGTTCCTACACAGCAGCCAATGAAAATGTTCTTACACAGCAGCCAGATTGTGACATCACAGGGATGCTCTGTGATGTCACAATCTGGCTGCTGTGTAGGAACATTTTCATTGGCTGCTGTGTAGGAACATCCTCAATGGCTGCTGTGTAGGAACATCTTCATGTGCAGGAACATCTTCATCGTCCAGGAAGGGTATAAAAGGGGGCCGCGCCGCCCTGAGAGTCACTAGATAGATAGATAGAGATAGAGACATATAGATAGATAGATAGATAGATAGATAGATAGATAGATAGATAGATAGATAGATAGATAGATAGATAGATAGATAGATAGATAGATAGATAGATAGATAGATAGATAGATAGATTGATAGACACAGCAGCCAATGAGACTGTTCCTACACAGCAGCCAATGAAGATGTTCCTACACAGCAGCCATTGAGGATGTTCCTACACAGCAGCCAATGAAAATGTTCTTACACAGCAGCCAGATTGTGACATCACAGGGATGCTCTGTGATGTCACAATCTGGCTGCTGTGTAGGAACATTTTCATTGGCTGCTGTGTAGGAACATCCTCAATGGCTGCTGTGTAGGAACATCTTCATGTGCAGGAACATCTTCATCGTCCAGGAAGGGTATAAAAGGGGGCCGCGCCGCCCTGAGAGTCACTAGATAGATAGATAGAGATAGAGACATATAGATAGATAGATAGATAGATAGATAGATAGATAGATAGATAGATAGATAGATAGATAGATAGATAGATAGATAGATAGATAGATAGATAGATAGATAGATAGATAGATAGATAGATAGATAGACACAGCAGCCAATGAGACTGTTCCTACACAGCAGCCAATGAAGATGTTCCTACACAGCAGCCATTGAGGATGTTCCTACACAGCAGCCAATGAAAATGTTCTTACACAGCAGCCAGATTGTGACATCACAGGGATGCTCTGTGATGTCACAATCTGGCTGCTGTGTAGGAACATTTTCATTGGCTGCTGTGTAGGAACATCCTCAATGGCTGCTGTGTAGGAACATCTTCATGTGCAGGAACATCTTCATCGTCCAGGAAGGGTATAAAAGGGGGCCGCGCCGCCCTGAGAGTCACTAGATAGATGGATAGAGATAGAGACATATAGATAGATAGATAGATAGATAGATAGATAGATAGATAGATAGATAGATAGATAGATAGATAGATAGATAGATAGATAGATAGATAGATAGATAGATAGACACAGCAGCCAATGAGACTGTTCCTACACAGCAGCCAATGAAGATGTTCCTACACAGCAGCCATTGAGGATGTTCCTACACAGCAGCCAATGAAAATGTTCTTACACAGCAGCCAGATTGTGACATCACAGGGATGCTCTGTGATGTCACAATCTGGCTGCTGTGTAGGAACATTTTCATTGGCTGCTGTGTAGGAACATCCTCAATGGCTGCTGTGTAGGAACATCTTCATGTGCAGGAACATCTTCATCGTCCAGGAAGGGTATAAAAGGGGGCCGCGCCGCCCTGAGAGTCACTAGATAGATAGATAGATAGAGATAGAGACATTTAGATAGATAGATAGATAGATAGATAGATAGATAGATAGATAGATAGATAGATAGATAGATAGATAGATAGATAGATAGATAGATAGATAGATAGATAGATAGATAGATAGATAGATAGATAGATAGATAGATAGATAGATAGATAGACACAGCAGCCAATGAGACTGTTCCTACACAGCAGCCAATGAAGATGTTCCTACACAGCAGCCATTGAGGATGTTCCTACACAGCAGCCAATGAAAATGTTCTTACACAGCAGCCAGATTGTGACATCACAGGGATGCTCTGTGATGTCACAATCTGGCTGCTGTGTAGGAACATTTTCATTGGCTGCTGTGTAGGAACATCCTCAATGGCTGCTGTGTAGGAACATCTTCATGTGCAGGAACATCTTCATCGTCCAGGAAGGGTATAAAAGGGGGCCGCGCCGCCCTGAGAGTCACTAGATAGATGGATAGAGATAGAGACATATAGATAGATAGATAGATAGATAGATAGATAGATAGATAGATAGATAGATAGATAGATAGATAGATAGATAGATAGATAGATAGATAGATAGATAGATAGATAGATAGATAGATAGATAGATAGATAGATAGATAGATAGATAGATAGACACAGCAGCCAATGAGACTGTTCCTACACAGCAGCCAATGAAGATGTTCCTACACAGCAGCCATTGAGGATGTTCCTACACGGCAGCCAATGAAAATGTTCTTACACAGCAGCCAGATTGTGACATCACAGGGATGCTCTGTGATGTCACAATCTGGCTGCTGTGTAGGAAGATTTTCATTGGCTGCTGTGTAGGAACATCCTCAATGGCTGCTGTGTAGGAACATCTTCATGTGCAGGAACATCTTCATCGTCCAGGAAGGGTATAAAAGGGGGCCGCGCCGCCCTGAGAGTCACTAGATAGATAGATAGAGATAGAGACATATAGATAGATAGATAGATAGATAGATAGATAGATAGATAGATAGATAGATAGATAGATAGATAGATAGATAGATAGATAGATAGATAGATAGATAGATAGATAGACACAGCAGCCAATGAGACTGTTCCTACACAGCAGCCAATGAAGATGTTCCTACACAGCAGCCATTGAGGATGTTCCTACACAGCAGCCAATGAAAATGTTCTTACACAGCAGCCAGATTGTGACATCACAGGGATGCTCTGTGATGTCACAATCTGGCTGCTGTGTAGGAACATTTTCATTGGCTGCTGTGTAGGAACATCCTCAATGGCTGCTGTGTAGGAACATCTTCATGTGCAGGAACATCTTCATCGTCCAGGAAGGGTATAAAAGGGGGCCGCGCCGCCCTGAGAGTCACTAGATAGATAGATAGATAGATAGATAGATAGATAGATAGATAGATAGATAGATAGATAGATAGATAGATAGATAGATAGATAGATAGATAGATAGACACAGCAGCCAATGAGACTGTTCCTACACAGCAGCCAATGAAGATGTTCCTACACAGCAGCCATTGAGGATGTTCCTACACAGCAGCCAATGAAAATGTTCTTACACAGCAGCCAGATTGTGACATCACAGGGATGCTCTGTGATGTCACAATCTGGCTGCTGTGTAGGAACATTTTCATTGGCTGCTGTGTAGGAACATCCTCAATGGCTGCTGTGTAGGAACATCTTCATGTGCAGGAACATCTTCATCGTCCAGGAAGGGTATAAAAGGGGGCCGCGCCGCCCTGAGAGTCACTAGATAGATAGATAGATAGAGATAGAGACATTTAGATAGATAGATAGATAGATAGATAGATAGATAGATAGATAGATAGATAGATAGATAGATAGATAGATAGATAGATAGATAGACACAGCAGCCAATGAGACTGTTCCTACACAGCAGCCAATGAAGATGTTCCTACACAGCAGCCATTGAGGATGTTCCTACACAGCAGCCAATGAAAATGTTCTTACACAGCAGCCAGATTGTGACATCACAGGGATGCTCTGTGATGTCACAATCTGGCTGCTGTGTAGGAACATTTTCATTGGCTGCTGTGTAGGAACATCCTCAATGGCTGCTGTGTAGGAACATCTTCATGTGCAGGAACATCTTCATCGTCCAGGAAGGGTATAAAAGGGGGCCGCGCCGCCCTGAGAGTCACTAGATAGATGGATAGAGATAGAGACATATAGATAGATAGATAGATAGATAGATAGATAGATAGATAGATAGATAGATAGATAGATAGATAGATAGATAGATAGACACAGCAGCCAATGAGACTGTTCCTACACAGCAGCCAATGAAGATGTTCCTACACAGCAGCCATTGAGGATGTTCCTACACAGCAGCCAATGAAAATGTTCTTACACAGCAGCCAGATTGTGACATCACAGGGATGCTCTGTGATGTC
>NW_028176485.1:167500-195000 GCF_949987555.1 Borostomias antarcticus
TAGACACAGCAGCCAATGAGACTGTTCCTACACAGCAGCCAATGAAGATGTTCCTACACAGCAGCCATTGAGGATGTTCCTACACAGCAGCCAATGAAAATGTTCTTACACAGCAGCCAGATTGTGACATCACAGGGATGCTCTGTGATGTCACAATCTGGCTGCTGTGTAGGAACATTTTCATTGGCTGCTGTGTAGGAACATCCTCAATGGCTGCTGTGTAGGAACATCTTCATGTGCAGGAACATCTTCATCGTCCAGGAAGGGTATAAAAGGGGGCCGCGCCGCCCTGAGAGTCACTAGATAGATAGATAGATAGAGATAGAGACATATAGATAGATAGATAGATAGATAGATAGATAGATAGATAGATAGATAGACACAGCAGCCAATGAGACTGTTCCTACACAGCAGCCAATGAAGATGTTCCTACACAGCAGCCATTGAGGATGTTCCTACACAGCAGCCAATGAAAATGTTCTTACACAGCAGCCAGATTGTGACATCACAGGGATGCTCTGTGATGTCACAATCTGGCTGCTGTGTAGGAACATTTTCATTGGCTGCTGTGTAGGAACATCCTCAATGGCTGCTGTGTAGGAACATCTTCATGTGCAGGAACATCTTCATCGTCCAGGAAGGGTATAAAAGGGGGCCGCGCCGCCCTGAGAGTCACTAGATAGATAGATAGATAGAGATAGAGACATTTAGATAGATAGATAGATAGATAGATAGATAGATAGATAGATAGATAGATAGATAGATAGATAGATAGATAGACACAGCAGCCAATGAGACTGTTCCTACACAGCAGCCAATGAAGATGTTCCTACACAGCAGCCATTGAGGATGTTCCTACACAGCAGCCAATGAAAATGTTCTTACACAGCAGCCAGATTGTGACATCACAGGGATGCTCTGTGATGTCACAATCTGGCTGCTGTGTAGGAAAATTTTCATTGGCTGCTGTGTAGGAACATCCTCAATGGCTGCTGTGTAGGAACATCTTCATGTGCAGGAACATCTTCATCGTCCAGGAAGGGTATAAAAGGGGGCCGCGCCGCCCTGAGAGTCACTAGATAGATAGATAGAGATATAGATAGATAGATAGATAGATAGATAGATAGATAGATAGATAGATAGATAGATAGATAGATAGATAGATAGATAGATAGATAGACACAGCAGCCAATGAGACTGTTCCTACACAGCAGCCAATGAAGATGTTCCTACACAGCAGCCATTGAGGATGTTCCTACACAGCAGCCAATGAAAATGTTCTTACACAGCAGCCAGATTGTGACATCACAGGGATGCTCTGTGATGTCACAATCTGGCTGCTGTGTAGGAAAATTTTCATTGGCTGCTGTGTAGGAACATCCTCAATGGCTGCTGTGTAGGAACATCTTCATGTGCAGGAACATCTTCATCGTCCAGGAAGGGTATAAAAGGGGGCCGCGCCGCCCTGAGAGTCACTAGATAGATAGATAGAGATATAGAGATATAGATAGATAGATAGATAGATAGATAGATAGATAGATAGATAGATAGATAGATAGATAGATAGATAGATAGATAGATAGATAGATAGATAGATAGACACAGCAGCCAATGAGACTGTTCCTACACAGCAGCCAATGAAGATGTTCCTACACAGCAGCCATTGAGGATGTTCCTACACAGCAGCCAATGAAAATGTTCTTACACAGCAGCCAGATTGTGACATCACAGGGATGCTCTGTGATGTCACAATCTGGCTGCTGTGTAGGAACATTTTCATTGGCTGCTGTGTAGGAACATCCTCAATGGCTGCTGTGTAGGAACATCTTCATGTGCAGGAACATCTTCATCGTCCAGGAAGGGTATAAAAGGGGGCCGCGCCGCCCTGAGAGTCACTAGATAGATGGATAGAGATAAGGACATATAGATAGATAGATAGATAGATAGATAGATAGATAGATAGATAGATAGATAGATAGATAGATAGATAGATAGATAGACACAGCAGCCAATGAGACTGTTCCTACACAGCAGCCAATGAAGATGTTCCTACACAGCAGCCATTGAGGATGTTCCTACACAGCAGCCAATGAAAATGTTCTTACACAGCAGCCAGATTGTGACATCACAGGGATGCTCTGTGATGTCACAATCTGGCTGCTGTGTAGGAACATTTTCATTGGCTGCTGTGTAGGAACATCCTCAATGGCTGCTGTGTAGGAACATCTTCATGTGCAGGAACATCTTCATCGTCCAGGAAGGGTATAAAAGGGGGCCGCGCCGCCCTGAGAGTCACTAGATAGATAGATAGAGATAGAGACATATAGATAGATAGATAGATAGATAGAGATATAGATAGATAGATAGATAGATAGATAGATAGATAGATAGATAGATAGATAGATAGATAGATAGATAGATAGATAGATAGATAGATAGATAGATAGACACAGCAGCCAATGAGACTGTTCCTACACAGCAGCCAATGAAGATGTTCCTACACAGCAGCCATTGAGGATGTTCCTACACAGCAGCCAATGAAAATGTTCTTACACAGCAGCCAGATTGTGACATCACAGGGATGCTCTGTGATGTCACAATCTGGCTGCTGTGTAGGAACATTTTCATTGGCTGCTGTGTAGGAACATCCTCAATGGCTGCTGTGTAGGAACATCTTCATGTGCAGGAACATCTTCATCGTCCAGGAAGGGTATAAAAGGGGGCCGCGCCGCCCTGAGAGTCACTAGATAGATAGATAGATAGAGATAGAGACATATAGATAGATATATAGATAGATAGATAGATAGATAGATAGATAGATAGATAGATAGATAGATAGATAGATAGATAGATAGATAGATAGACACAGCAGCCAATGAGACTGTTCCTACACAGCAGCCAATGAAGATGTTCCTACACAGCAGCCATTGAGGATGTTCCTACACAGCAGCCAATGAAAATGTTCTTACACAGCAGCCAGATTGTGACATCACAGGGATGCTCTGTGATGTCACAATCTGGCTGCTGTGTAGGAACATTTTCATTGGCTGCTGTGTAGGAACATCCTCAATGGCTGCTGTGTAGGAACATCTTCATGTGCAGGAACATCTTCATCGTCCAGGAAGGGTATAAAAGGGGGCCGCGCCGCCCTGAGAGTCACTAGATAGATAGATAGATAGAGATAGAGACATATAGATAGATAGATAGATAGATAGATAGATAGATAGATAGATAGATAGATAGATAGATAGATAGATAGATAGATAGATAGATAGATAGATAGACACAGCAGCCAATGAGACTGTTCCTACACAGCAGCCAATGAAGATGTTCCTACACAGCAGCCATTGAGGATGTTCCTACACAGCAGCCAATGAAAATGTTCTTACACAGCAGCCAGATTGTGACATCACAGGGATGCTCTGTGATGTCACAATCTGGCTGCTGTGTAGGAACATTTTCATTGGCTGCTGTGTAGGAACATCCTCAATGGCTGCTGTGTAGGAACATCTTCATGTGCAGGAACATCTTCATCGTCCAGGAAGGGTATAAAAGGGGGCCGCGCCGCCCTGAGAGTCACTAGATAGATAGATAGAGATAGAGACATATAGATAGATAGATAGATAGATAGATAGATAGATAGATAGATAGATAGATAGATAGATAGATAGATAGATAGATAGATAGATAGATAGATAGATAGATAGATAGATAGACACAGCAGCCAATGAGACTGTTCCTACACAGCAGCCAATGAAGATGTTCCTACACAGCAGCCATTGAGGATGTTCCTACACAGCAGCCAATGAAAATGTTCTTACACAGCAGCCAGATTGTGACATCACAGGGATGCTCTGTGATGTCACAATCTGGCTGCTGTGTAGGAACATTTTCATTGGCTGCTGTGTAGGAACATCCTCAATGGCTGCTGTGTAGGAACATCTTCATGTGCAGGAACATCTTCATCGTCCAGGAAGGGTATAAAAGGGGGCCGCGCCGCCCTGAGAGTCACTAGATAGATAGATAGATAGAGATAGAGACATATAGATAGATAGATAGATAGATAGATAGATAGATAGATAGATAGACACAGCAGCCAATGAGACTGTTCCTACACAGCAGCCAATGAAGATGTTCCTACACAGCAGCCATTGAGGATGTTCCTACACAGCAGCCAATGAAAATGTTCTTACACAGCAGCCAGATTGTGACATCACAGGGATGCTCTGTGATGTCACAATCTGGCTGCTGTGTAGGAACATTTTCATTGGCTGCTGTGTAGGAACATCCTCAATGGCTGCTGTGTAGGAACATCTTCATGTGCAGGAACATCTTCATCGTCCAGGAAGGGTATAAAAGGGGGCCGCGCCGCCCTGAGAGTCACTAGATAGATAGATAGAGATAGAGACATATAGATAGATAGATAGATAGATAGATAGATAGATAGATAGATAGATAGATAGATAGATAGATAGATAGATAGATAGATAGATTGATAGATAGATAGATAGATAGATAGACACAGCAGCCAATGAGACTGTTCCTACACAGCAGCCAATGAAGATGTTCCTACACAGCATCCATTGAGGATGTTCCTACACAGCAGCCAATGAAAATGTTCTTACACAGCAGCCAGATTGTGACATCACAGGGATGCTCTGTGATGTCACAATCTGGCTGCTGTGTAGGAACATTTTCATTGGCTGCTGTGTAGGAACATCCTCAATGGCTGCTGTGTAGGAACATCTTCATGTGCAGGAACATCTTCATCGTCCAGGAAGGGTATAAAAGGGGGCCGCGCCGCCCTGAGAGTCACTAGATAGATGGATAGAGATAAGGACATATAGATAGATAGATAGATAGATAGATAGATAGATAGATAGATAGATAGATAGATAGATAGACACAGCAGCCAATGAGACTGTTCCTACACAGCAGCCAATGAAGATGTTCCTACACAGCAGCCATTGAGGATGTTCCTACACAGCAGCCAATGAAAATGTTCTTACACAGCAGCCAGATTGTGACATCACAGGGATGCTCTGTGATGTCACAATCTGGCTGCTGTGTAGGAACATTTTCATTGGCTGCTGTGTAGGAACATCCTCAATGGCTGCTGTGTAGGAACATCTTCATGTGCAGGAACATCTTCATCGTCCAGGAAGGGTATAAAAGGGGGCCGCGCCGCCCTGAGAGTCACTAGATAGATAGATAGAGATAGAGACATATAGATAGATAGATAGATAGATAGAGATATAGATAGATAGATAGATAGATAGATAGATAGATAGATAGATAGATAGATAGATAGATAGATAGATAGATAGATAGATAGATAGATAGATAGATAGATAGATAGATAGATAGACACAGCAGCCAATGAGACTGTTCCTACACAGCAGCCAATGAAGATGTTCCTACACAGCAGCCATTGAGGATGTTCCTACACAGCAGCCAATGAAAATGTTCTTACACAGCAGCCAGATTGTGACATCACAGGGATGCTCTGTGATGTCACAATCTGGCTGCTGTGTAGGAACATTTTCATTGGCTGCTGTGTAGGAACATCCTCAATGGCTGCTGTGTAGGAACATCTTCATGTGCAGGAACATCTTCATCGTCCAGGAAGGGTATAAAAGGGGGCCGCGCCGCCCTGAGAGTCACTAGATAGATAGATAGATAGAGATAGAGACATATAGATAGATATATAGATAGATAGATAGATAGATAGATAGATAGATAGATAGATAGATAGATAGATAGATAGATAGATAGATAGATAGATAGACACAGCAGCCAATGAGACTGTTCCTACACAGCAGCCAATGAAGATGTTCCTACACAGCAGCCATTGAGGATGTTCCTACACAGCAGCCAATGAAAATGTTCTTACACAGCAGCCAGATTGTGACATCACAGGGATGCTCTGTGATGTCACAATCTGGCTGCTGTGTAGGAACATTTTCATTGGCTGCTGTGTAGGAACATCCTCAATGGCTGCTGTGTAGGAACATCTTCATGTGCAGGAACATCTTCATCGTCCAGGAAGGGTATAAAAGGGGGCCGCGCCGCCCTGAGAGTCACTAGATAGATAGATAGATAGAGATAGAGACATATAGATAGATAGATAGATAGATAGATAGATAGATAGATAGATAGATAGATAGATAGATAGATAGATAGATAGATAGATAGATAGATAGATAGACACAGCAGCCAATGAGACTGTTCCTACACAGCAGCCAATGAAGATGTTCCTACACAGCAGCCATTGAGGATGTTCCTACACAGCAGCCAATGAAAATGTTCTTACACAGCAGCCAGATTGTGACATCACAGGGATGCTCTGTGATGTCACAATCTGGCTGCTGTGTAGGAACATTTTCATTGGCTGCTGTGTAGGAACATCCTCAATGGCTGCTGTGTAGGAACATCTTCATGTGCAGGAACATCTTCATCGTCCAGGAAGGGTATAAAAGGGGGCCGCGCCGCCCTGAGAGTCACTAGATAGATAGATAGAGATAGAGACATATAGATAGATAGATAGATAGATAGATAGATAGATAGATAGATAGATAGATAGATAGATAGATAGATAGATAGATAGATAGATAGATAGATAGACACAGCAGCCAATGAGACTGTTCCTACACAGCAGCCAATGAAGATGTTCCTACACAGCAGCCATTGAGGATGTTCCTACACAGCAGCCAATGAAAATGTTCTTACACAGCAGCCAGATTGTGACATCACAGGGATGCTCTGTGATGTCACAATCTGGCTGCTGTGTAGGAACATTTTCATTGGCTGCTGTGTAGGAACATCCTCAATGGCTGCTGTGTAGGAACATCTTCATGTGCAGGAACATCTTCATCGTCCAGGAAGGGTATAAAAGGGGGCCGCGCCGCCCTGAGAGTCACTAGATAGATAGATAGATAGAGATAGAGACATATAGATAGATAGATAGATAGATAGATAGATAGATAGATAGATAGACACAGCAGCCAATGAGACTGTTCCTACACAGCAGCCAATGAAGATGTTCCTACACAGCAGCCATTGAGGATGTTCCTACACAGCAGCCAATGAAAATGTTCTTACACAGCAGCCAGATTGTGACATCACAGGGATGCTCTGTGATGTCACAATCTGGCTGCTGTGTAGGAACATTTTCATTGGCTGCTGTGTAGGAACATCCTCAATGGCTGCTGTGTAGGAACATCTTCATGTGCAGGAACATCTTCATCGTCCAGGAAGGGTATAAAAGGGGGCCGCGCCGCCCTGAGAGTCACTAGATAGATAGATAGAGATAGAGACATATAGATAGATAGATAGATAGATAGATAGATAGATAGATAGATAGATAGATAGATAGATAGATAGATAGATAGATAGATAGATAGATAGATAGATAGATAGATTGATAGATAGATAGATAGATAGATAGACACAGCAGCCAATGAGACTGTTCCTACACAGCAGCCAATGAAGATGTTCCTACACAGCAGCCATTGAGGATGTTCCTACACAGCAGCCAATGAAAATGTTCTTACACAGCAGCCAGATTGTGACATCACAGGGATGCTCTGTGATGTCACAATCTGGCTGCTGTGTAGGAACATTTTCATTGGCTGCTGTGTAGGAACATCCTCAATGGCTGCTGTGTAGGAACATCTTCATGTGCAGGAACATCTTCATCGTCCAGGAAGGGTATAAAAGGGGGCCGCGCCGCCCTGAGAGTCACTAGATAGATAGATAGATAGAGATAGAGACATATAGATAGATAGATAGATAGATAGATAGATAGATAGATAGATAGATAAATAGATAGATAGATAGATAGATAGATAGATAGATAGATAGATAGATAGATAGATAGATAGATAGATAGATAGATAGATAGATAGATAGATAGATAGATAGATAGACACAGCAGCCAATGAGACTGTTCCTACACAGCAGCCAATGAAGATGTTCCTACACAGCAGCCATTGAGGATGTTCCTACACAGCAGCCAATGAAAATGTTCTTACACAGCAGCCAGATTGTGACATCACAGGGATGCTCTGTGATGTCACAATCTGGCTGCTGTGTAGGAACATTTTCATTGGCTGCTGTGTAGGAACATCCTCAATGGCTGCTGTGTAGGAACATCTTCATGTGCAGGAACATCTTCATCGTCCAGGAAGGGTATAAAAGGGGGTCGCGCCGCCCTGAGAGTCACTAGATAGATAGATAGAGATAGAGACATATAGATAGATAGATAGATAGATAGATAGATAGATAGATAGATAGATAGATAGATAGATAGATAGATAGATAGATAGATAGATAGATAGATAGATAGACACAGCAGCCAATGAGACTGTTCCTACACAGCAGCCAATGAAGATGTTCCTACACAGCAGCCATTGAGGATGTTCCTACACAGCAGCCAATGAAAATGTTCTTACACAGCAGCCAGATTGTGACATCACAGGGATGCTCTGTGATGTCACAATCTGGCTGCTGTGTAGGAACATTTTCATTGGCTGCTGTGTAGGAACATCCTCAATGGCTGCTGTGTAGGAACATCTTCATGTGCAGGAACATCTTCATCGTCCAGGAAGGGTATAAAAGGGGGCCGCGCCGCCCTGAGAGTCACTAGATAGATAGATAGATAGATAGAGATAGAGACATATAGATAGATAGATAGATAGATAGATAGATAGATAGATAGATAGATAGATAGATAGATAGATAGATAGATAGATAGATAGATAGATAGATAGATAGACACAGCAGCCAATGAGACTGTTCCTACACAGCAGCCAATGAAGATGTTCCTACACAGCAGCCATTGAGGATGTTCCTACACAGCAGCCAATGAAAATGTTCTTACACAGCAGCCAGATTGTGACATCACAGGGATGCTCTGTGATGTCACAATCTGGCTGCTGTGTAGGAACATTTTCATTGGCTGCTGTGTAGGAACATCCTCAATGGCTGCTGTGTAGGAACATCTTCATGTGCAGGAACATCTTCATCGTCCAGGAAGGGTATAAAAGGGGGTCGCGCCGCCCTGAGAGTCACTAGATAGATAGATAGAGATAGAGACATATAGATAGATAGATAGATAGATAGATAGATAGATAGATAGATAGATAGATAGATAGATAGATAGATAGATAGATAGATGGATAGATAGATAGATAGATAGATAGATAGATAGATAGATAGATAGATAGATAGATAGATAGATAGATAGATAGATAGATAGATAGATAGATAGATAGATAGACACAGCAGCCAATGAGACTGTTCCTACACAGCAGCCAATGAAGATGTTCCTACACAGCAGCCATTGAGGATGTTCCTACACAGCAGCCAATGAAAATGTTCTTACACAGCAGCCAGATTGTGACATCACAGGGATGCTCTGTGATGTCACAATCTGGCTGCTGTGTAGGAACATTTTCATTGGCTGCTGTGTAGGAACATCCTCAATGGCTGCTGTGTAGGAACATCTTCATGTGCAGGAACATCTTCATCGTCCAGGAAGGGTATAAAAGGGGGCCGCGCCGCCCTGAGAGTCACTAGATAGATAGATAGATAGATAGAGATAGAGACATATAGATAGATAGATAGATAGATAGATAGATAGATAGATAGATAGATAGATAGATAGATAGATAGATAGATAGATAGATAGATAGATAGATAGATAGATAGACACAGCAGCCAATGAGACTGTTCCTACACAGCAGCCAATGAAGATGTTCCTACACAGCAGCCATTGAGGATGTTCCTACACAGCAGCCAATGAAAATGTTCTTACACAGCAGCCAGATTGTGACATCACAGGGATGCTCTGTGATGTCACAATCTGGCTGCTGTGTAGGAACATTTTCATTGGCTGCTGTGTAGGAACATCCTCAATGGCTGCTGTGTAGGAACATCTTCATGTGCAGGAACATCTTCATCGTCCAGGAAGGGTATAAAAGGGGGCCGCGCCGCCCTGAGAGTCACTAGATAGATAGATAGAGATAGAGACATATAGATAGATAGATAGATAGAGATATAGATAGATAGATAGATAGATAGATAGATAGATAGATAGATAGATAGATAGATAGATAGATAGATAGATAGATAGATAGATAGATAGATAGATAGATAGATAGATAGATAGACACAGCAGCCAATGAGACTGTTCCTACACAGCAGCCAATGAAGATGTTCCTACACAGCAGCCATTGAGGATGTTCCTACACAGCAGCCAATGAAAATGTTCTTACACAGCAGCCAGATTGTGACATCACAGGGATGCTCTGTGATGTCACAATCTGGCTGCTGTGTAGGAACATTTTCATTGGCTGCTGTGTAGGAACATCCTCAATGGCTGCTGTGTAGGAACATCTTCATGTGCAGGAACATCTTCATCGTCCAGGAAGGGTATAAAAGGGGGCCGCGCCGCCCTGAGAGTCACTAGATAGATAGATAGAGATAGAGACATATAGATAGATATATAGATATATAGATAGATAGATAGATAGATAGATAGATAGATAGATAGATAGATAGATAGATAGATAGATAGATAGATAGATAGATAGATAGATAGATAGATAGATAGATAGATAGATAGATAGACACAGCAGCCAATGAGACTGTTCCTACACAGCAGCCAATGAAGATGTTCCTACACAGCAGCCATTGAGGATGTTCCTACACAGCAGCCAATGAAAATGTTCTTACACAGCAGCCAGATTGTGACATCACAGGGATGCTCTGTGATGTCACAATCTGGCTGCTGTGTAGGAACATTTTCATTGGCTGCTGTGTAGGAACATCCTCAATGGCTGCTGTGTAGGAACATCTTCATGTGCAGGAACATCTTCATCGTCCAGGAAGGGTATAAAAGGGGGCCGCGCCGCCCTGAGAGTCACTAGATAGATAGATAGATAGAGATAGAGACATATAGATAGATAGATAGATAGATAGATAGATAGATAGATAGATAGATAGATAGATAGATAGATAGATAGATAGATAGATAGATAGATAGATAGATAGATAGATAGATAGATAGATAGACACAGCAGCCAATGAGACTGTTCCTACACAGCAGCCAATGAAGATGTTCCTACACAGCAGCCATTGAGGATGTTCCTACACAGCAGCCAATGAAAATGTTCTTACACAGCAGCCAGATTGTGACATCACAGGGATGCTCTGTGATGTCACAATCTGGCTGCTGTGTAGGAACATTTTCATTGGCTGCTGTGTAGGAACATCCTCAATGGCTGCTGTGTAGGAACATCTTCATGTGCAGGAACATCTTCATCGTCCAGGAAGGGTATAAAAGGGGGCCGCGCCGCCCTGAGAGTCACTAGATAGATAGATAGATAGAGATAGAGACATATAGATAGATAGATAGATAGATAGATAGATAGACACAGCAGCCAATGAGACTGTTCCTACACAGCAGCCAATGAAGATGTTCCTACACAGCAGCCATTGAGGATGTTCCTACACAGCAGCCAATGAAAATGTTCTTACACAGCAGCCAGATTGTGACATCACAGGGATGCTCTGTGATGTCACAATCTGGCTGCTGTGTAGGAACATTTTCATTGGCTGCTGTGTAGGAACATCCTCAATGGCTGCTGTGTAGGAACATCTTCATGTGCAGGAACATCTTCATCGTCCAGGAAGGGTATAAAAGGGGGCCGCGCCGCCCTGAGAGTCACTAGATAGATAGATAGATAGAGATAGAGACATATAGATAGATAGATAGATAGATAGATAGATAGATAGATAGATAGATAGATAGATAGATAGATAGATAGATAGATAGATAGATAGATAGACACAGCAGCCAATGAGACTGTTCCTACACAGCAGCCAATGAAGATGTTCCTACACAGCAGCCATTGAGGATGTTCCTACACAGCAGCCAATGAAAATGTTCTTACACAGCAGCCAGATTGTGACATCACAGGGATGCTCTGTGATGTCACAATCTGGCTGCTGTGTAGGAACATTTTCATTGGCTGCTGTGTAGGAACATCCTCAATGGCTGCTGTGTAGGAACATCTTCATGTGCAGGAACATCTTCATCGTCCAGGAAGGGTATAAAAGGGGGCCGCGCCGCCCTGAGAGTCACTAGATAGATAGATAGAGATAGAGACATATAGATAGATAGATAGATAGATAGATAGATAGATAGATAGATAGATAGATAGATAGATAGATAGATAGATAGATAGATAGATAGATAGATAGATAGATAGATAGACACAGCAGCCAATGAGACTGTTCCTACACAGCAGCCAATGAAGATGTTCCTACACAGCAGCCATTGAGGATGTTCCTACACAGCAGCCAATGAAAATGTTCTTACACAGCAGCCAGATTGTGACATCACAGGGATGCTCTGTGATGTCACAATCTGGCTGCTGTGTAGGAACATTTTCATTGGCTGCTGTGTAGGAACATCCTCAATGGCTGCTGTGTAGGAACATCTTCATGTGCAGGAACATCTTCATCGTCCAGGAAGGGTATAAAAGGGGGCCGCGCCGCCCTGAGAGTCACTAGATAGATAGATAGATAGAGATAGAGACATATAGATAGATAGATAGATAGATAGATAGATAGATAGATAGATAGACACAGCAGCCAATGAGACTGTTCCTACACAGCAGCCAATGAAGATGTTCCTACACAGCAGCCATTGAGGATGTTCCTACACAGCAGCCAATGAAAATGTTCTTACACAGCAGCCAGATTGTGACATCACAGGGATGCTCTGTGATGTCACAATCTGGCTGCTGTGTAGGAACATTTTCATTGGCTGCTGTGTAGGAACATCCTCAATGGCTGCTGTGTAGGAACATCTTCATGTGCAGGAACATCTTCATCGTCCAGGAAGGGTATAAAAGGGGGCCGCGCCGCCCTGAGAGTCACTAGATAGATAGATAGAGATAGAGACATATAGATAGATAGATAGATAGATAGATAGATAGATAGATAGATAGATAGATAGATTGATAGATAGATAGATAGATAGATAGACACAGCAGCCAATGAGACTGTTCCTACACAGCAGCCAATGAAGATGTTCCTACACAGCAGCCATTGAGGATGTTCCTACACAGCAGCCAATGAAAATGTTCTTACACAGCAGCCAGATTGTGACATCACAGGGATGCTCTGTGATGTCACAATCTGGCTGCTGTGTAGGAACATTTTCATTGGCTGCTGTGTAGGAACATCCTCAATGGCTGCTGTGTAGGAACATCTTCATGTGCAGGAACATCTTCATCGTCCAGGAAGGGTATAAAAGGGGGCCGCGCCGCCCTGAGAGTCACTAGATAGATAGATAGATAGAGATAGAGACATATAGATAGATATATAGATAGATAGATAGATAGATAGATAGATAGATAGATAGATAGATAGATAGATAGATAGATAGATAGATAGATAGATAGACACAGCAGCCAATGAGACTGTTCCTACACAGCAGCCAATGAAGATGTTCCTACACAGCAGCCATTGAGGATGTTCCTACACAGCAGCCAATGAAAATGTTCTTACACAGCAGCCAGATTGTGACATCACAGGGATGCTCTGTGATGTCACAATCTGGCTGCTGTGTAGGAACATTTTCATTGGCTGCTGTGTAGGAACATCCTCAATGGCTGCTGTGTAGGAACATCTTCATGTGCAGGAACATCTTCATCGTCCAGGAAGGGTATAAAAGGGGGCCGCGCCGCCCTGAGAGTCACTAGATAGATAGATAGATAGAGATAGAGACATATAGATAGATAGATAGATAGATAGATAGATAGATAGATAGATAGATAGATAGATAGATAGATAGATAGATAGATAGATAGATAGATAGATAGATAGACACAGCAGCCAATGAGACTGTTCCTACACAGCAGCCAATGAAGATGTTCCTACACAGCAGCCATTGAGGATGTTCCTACACAGCAGCCAATGAAAATGTTCTTACACAGCAGCCAGATTGTGACATCACAGGGATGCTCTGTGATGTCACAATCTGGCTGCTGTGTAGGAACATTTTCATTGGCTGCTGTGTAGGAACATCCTCAATGGCTGCTGTGTAGGAACATCTTCATGTGCAGGAACATCTTCATCGTCCAGGAAGGGTATAAAAGGGGGCCGCGCCGCCCTGAGAGTCACTAGATAGATAGATAGAGATAGAGACATATAGATAGATAGATAGATAGATAGATAGATAGATAGATAGATAGATAGATAGATAGATAGATAGATAGATAGATAGATAGATAGATAGACACAGCAGCCAATGAGACTGTTCCTACACAGCAGCCAATGAAGATGTTCCTACACAGCAGCCATTGAGGATGTTCCTACACAGCAGCCAATGAAAATGTTCTTACACAGCAGCCAGATTGTGACATCACAGGGATGCTCTGTGATGTCACAATCTGGCTGCTGTGTAGGAACATTTTCATTGGCTGCTGTGTAGGAACATCCTCAATGGCTGCTGTGTAGGAACATCTTCATGTGCAGGAACATCTTCATCGTCCAGGAAGGGTATAAAAGGGGGCCGCGCCGCCCTGAGAGTCACTAGATAGATAGATAGATAGAGATAGAGACATATAGATAGATAGATAGATAGATAGATAGATAGATAGATAGATAGATAGACACAGCAGCCAATGAGACTGTTCCTACACAGCAGCCAATGAAGATGTTCCTACACAGCAGCCATTGAGGATGTTCCTACACAGCAGCCAATGAAAATGTTCTTACACAGCAGCCAGATTGTGACATCACAGGGATGCTCTGTGATGTCACAATCTGGCTGCTGTGTAGGAACATTTTCATTGGCTGCTGTGTAGGAACATCCTCAATGGCTGCTGTGTAGGAACATCTTCATGTGCAGGAACATCTTCATCGTCCAGGAAGGGTATAAAAGGGGGCCGCGCCGCCCTGAGAGTCACTAGATAGATAGATAGATAGAGATAGAGACATTTAGATAGATAGATAGATAGATAGATAGATAGATAGATAGATAGATAGATAGATAGATAGATAGATAGATAGATAGATAGATAGATAGACACAGCAGCCAATGAGACTGTTCCTACACAGCAGCCAATGAAGATGTTCCTACACAGCAGCCATTGAGGATGTTCCTACACAGCAGCCAATGAAAATGTTCTTACACAGCAGCCAGATTGTGACATCACAGGGATGCTCTGTGATGTCACAATCTGGCTGCTGTGTAGGAAAATTTTCATTGGCTGCTGTGTAGGAACATCCTCAATGGCTGCTGTGTAGGAACATCTTCATGTGCAGGAACATCTTCATCGTCCAGGAAGGGTATAAAAGGGGGCCGCGCCGCCCTGAGAGTCACTAGATAGATAGATAGAGATATAGATAGATAGATAGATAGATAGATAGATAGATAGATAGATAGATAGATAGATAGATAGACACAGCAGCCAATGAGACTGTTCCTACACAGCAGCCAATGAAGATGTTCCTACACAGCAGCCATTGAGGATGTTCCTACACAGCAGCCAATGAAAATGTTCTTACACAGCAGCCAGATTGTGACATCACAGGGATGCTCTGTGATGTCACAATCTGGCTGCTGTGTAGGAAAATTTTCATTGGCTGCTGTGTAGGAACATCCTCAATGGCTGCTGTGTAGGAACATCTTCATGTGCAGGAACATCTTCATCGTCCAGGAAGGGTATAAAAGGGGGCCGCGCCGCCCTGAGAGTCACTAGATAGATAGATAGAGATATAGAGATATAGATAGATAGATAGATAGATAGATAGATAGATAGATAGATAGATAGATAGATAGATAGATAGATAGATAGATAGATAGATAGATAGATAGATAGATAGATAGATAGATAGACACAGCAGCCAATGAGACTGTTCCTACACAGCAGCCAATGAAGATGTTCCTACACAGCAGCCATTGAGGATGTTCCTACACAGCAGCCAATGAAAATGTTCTTACACAGCAGCCAGATTGTGACATCACAGGGATGCTCTGTGATGTCACAATCTGGCTGCTGTGTAGGAACATTTTCATTGGCTGCTGTGTAGGAACATCCTCAATGGCTGCTGTGTAGGAACATCTTCATGTGCAGGAACATCTTCATCGTCCAGGAAGGGTATAAAAGGGGGCCGCGCCGCCCTGAGAGTCACTAGATAGATGGATAGAGATAAGGACATATAGATAGATAGATAGATAGATAGATAGATAGATAGATAGATAGATAGATAGATAGATAGATAGATAGATAGATAGATAGATAGATAGATAGACACAGCAGCCAATGAGACTGTTCCTACACAGCAGCCAATGAAGATGTTCCTACACAGCAGCCATTGAGGATGTTCCTACACAGCAGCCAATGAAAATGTTCTTACACAGCAGCCAGATTGTGACATCACAGGGATGCTCTGTGATGTCACAATCTGGCTGCTGTGTAGGAACATTTTCATTGGCTGCTGTGTAGGAACATCCTCAATGGCTGCTGTGTAGGAACATCTTCATGTGCAGGAACATCTTCATCGTCCAGGAAGGGTATAAAAGGGGGCCGCGCCGCCCTGAGAGTCACTAGATAGATAGATAGAGATAGAGACATATAGATAGATAGATAGATAGATAGAGATATAGATAGATAGATAGATAGATAGATAGATAGATAGATAGATAGATAGATAGATAGATAGATAGATAGATAGATAGATAGATAGATAGATAGATAGATAGATAGATAGATAGATAGATAGACACAGCAGCCAATGAGACTGTTCCTACACAGCAGCCAATGAAGATGTTCCTACACAGCAGCCATTGAGGATGTTCCTACACAGCAGCCAATGAAAATGTTCTTACACAGCAGCCAGATTGTGACATCACAGGGATGCTCTGTGATGTCACAATCTGGCTGCTGTGTAGGAACATTTTCATTGGCTGCTGTGTAGGAACATCCTCAATGGCTGCTGTGTAGGAACATCTTCATGTGCAGGAACATCTTCATCGTCCAGGAAGGGTATAAAAGGGGGCCGCGCCGCCCTGAGAGTCACTAGATAGATAGATAGATAGAGATAGAGACATATAGATAGATATATAGATAGATAGATAGATAGATAGATAGATAGATAGATAGATAGATAGATAGATAGATAGATAGATAGACACAGCAGCCAATGAGACTGTTCCTACACAGCAGCCAATGAAGATGTTCCTACACAGCAGCCATTGAGGATGTTCCTACACAGCAGCCAATGAAAATGTTCTTACACAGCAGCCAGATTGTGACATCACAGGGATGCTCTGTGATGTCACAATCTGGCTGCTGTGTAGGAACATTTTCATTGGCTGCTGTGTAGGAACATCCTCAATGGCTGCTGTGTAGGAACATCTTCATGTGCAGGAACATCTTCATCGTCCAGGAAGGGTATAAAAGGGGGCCGCGCCGCCCTGAGAGTCACTAGATAGATAGATAGATAGAGATAGAGACATATAGATAGATAGATAGATAGATAGATAGATAGATAGATAGATAGATAGATAGATAGATAGATAGATAGATAGATAGATAGATAGATAGATAGACACAGCAGCCAATGAGACTGTTCCTACACAGCAGCCAATGAAGATGTTCCTACACAGCAGCCATTGAGGATGTTCCTACACAGCAGCCAATGAAAATGTTCTTACACAGCAGCCAGATTGTGACATCACAGGGATGCTCTGTGATGTCACAATCTGGCTGCTGTGTAGGAACATTTTCATTGGCTGCTGTGTAGGAACATCCTCAATGGCTGCTGTGTAGGAACATCTTCATGTGCAGGAACATCTTCATCGTCCAGGAAGGGTATAAAAGGGGGCCGCGCCGCCCTGAGAGTCACTAGATAGATAGATAGAGATAGAGACATATAGATAGATAGATAGATAGATAGATAGATAGATAGATAGATAGATAGATAGATAGATAGATAGATAGATAGATAGATAGATAGATAGATAGATAGACACAGCAGCCAATGAGACTGTTCCTACACAGCAGCCAATGAAGATGTTCCTACACAGCAGCCATTGAGGATGTTCCTACACAGCAGCCAATGAAAATGTTCTTACACAGCAGCCAGATTGTGACATCACAGGGATGCTCTGTGATGTCACAATCTGGCTGCTGTGTAGGAACATTTTCATTGGCTGCTGTGTAGGAACATCCTCAATGGCTGCTGTGTAGGAACATCTTCATGTGCAGGAACATCTTCATCGTCCAGGAAGGGTATAAAAGGGGGCCGCGCCGCCCTGAGAGTCACTAGATAGATAGATAGATAGAGATAGAGACATATAGATAGATAGATAGATAGATAGATAGATAGATAGATAGACACAGCAGCCAATGAGACTGTTCCTACACAGCAGCCAATGAAGATGTTCCTACACAGCAGCCATTGAGGATGTTCCTACACAGCAGCCAATGAAAATGTTCTTACACAGCAGCCAGATTGTGACATCACAGGGATGCTCTGTGATGTCACAATCTGGCTGCTGTGTAGGAACATTTTCATTGGCTGCTGTGTAGGAACATCCTCAATGGCTGCTGTGTAGGAACATCTTCATGTGCAGGAACATCTTCATCGTCCAGGAAGGGTATAAAAGGGGGCCGCGCCGCCCTGAGAGTCACTAGATAGATAGATAGAGATAGAGACATATAGATAGATAGATAGATAGATAGATAGATAGATAGATAGATAGATAGATAGATAGATAGATAGATAGATAGATAGATAGATAGATAGATTGATAGATAGATAGATAGATAGATAGACACAGCAGCCAATGAGACTGTTCCTACACAGCAGCCAATGAAGATGTTCCTACACAGCAGCCATTGAGGATGTTCCTACACAGCAGCCAATGAAAATGTTCTTACACAGCAGCCAGATTGTGACATCACAGGGATGCTCTGTGATGTCACAATCTGGCTGCTGTGTAGGAACATTTTCATTGGCTGCTGTGTAGGAACATCCTCAATGGCTGCTGTGTAGGAACATCTTCATGTGCAGGAACATCTTCATCGTCCAGGAAGGGTATAAAAGGGGGCCGCGCCGCCCTGAGAGTCACTAGATAGATAGATAGATAGAGATAGAGACATATAGATAGATAGATAGATAGATAGATAGATAGATAGATAGATAGATAAATAGATAGATAGATAGATAGATAGATAGATAGATAGATAGATAGATAGATAGATAGATAGATAGATAGATAGACACAGCAGCCAATGAGACTGTTCCTACACAGCAGCCAATGAAGATGTTCCTACACAGCAGCCATTGAGGATGTTCCTACACAGCAGCCAATGAAAATGTTCTTACACAGCAGCCAGATTGTGACATCACAGGGATGCTCTGTGATGTCACAATCTGGCTGCTGTGTAGGAACATTTTCATTGGCTGCTGTGTAGGAACATCCTCAATGGCTGCTGTGTAGGAACATCTTCATGTGCAGGAACATCTTCATCGTCCAGGAAGGGTATAAAAGGGGGTCGCGCCGCCCTGAGAGTCACTAGATAGATAGATAGAGATAGAGACATATAGATAGATAGATAGATAGATAGATAGATAGATAGATAGATAGATAGATAGATAGATAGATAGATAGATAGATAGATAGATAGACACAGCAGCCAATGAGACTGTTCCTACACAGCAGCCAATGAAGATGTTCCTACACAGCAGCCATTGAGGATGTTCCTACACAGCAGCCAATGAAAATGTTCTTACACAGCAGCCAGATTGTGACATCACAGGGATGCTCTGTGATGTCACAATCTGGCTGCTGTGTAGGAACATTTTCATTGGCTGCTGTGTAGGAACATCCTCAATGGCTGCTGTGTAGGAACATCTTCATGTGCAGGAACATCTTCATCGTCCAGGAAGGGTATAAAAGGGGGCCGCGCCGCCCTGAGAGTCACTAGATAGATAGATAGATAGATAGAGATAGAGACATATAGATAGATAGATAGATAGATAGATAGATAGATAGATAGATAGATAGATAGATAGATAGATAGATAGATAGACACAGCAGCCAATGAGACTGTTCCTACACAGCAGCCAATGAAGATGTTCCTACACAGCAGCCATTGAGGATGTTCCTACACAGCAGCCAATGAAAATGTTCTTACACAGCAGCCAGATTGTGACATCACAGGGATGCTCTGTGATGTCACAATCTGGCTGCTGTGTAGGAACATTTTCATTGGCTGCTGTGTAGGAACATCCTCAATGGCTGCTGTGTAGGAACATCTTCATGTGCAGGAACATCTTCATCGTCCAGGAAGGGTATAAAAGGGGGTCGCGCCGCCCTGAGAGTCACTAGATAGATAGATAGAGATAGAGACATATAGATAGATAGATAGATAGATAGATAGATAGATAGATAGATAGATAGATAGATAGATAGATAGATAGATAGATAGATAGATGGATAGATAGATAGATAGATAGATAGATAGATAGATAGATAGATAGATAGATAGATAGATAGATAGATAGACACAGCAGCCAATGAGACTGTTCCTACACAGCAGCCAATGAAGATGTTCCTACACAGCAGCCATTGAGGATGTTCCTACACAGCAGCCAATGAAAATGTTCTTACACAGCAGCCAGATTGTGACATCACAGGGATGCTCTGTGATGTCACAATCTGGCTGCTGTGTAGGAACATTTTCATTGGCTGCTGTGTAGGAACATCCTCAATGGCTGCTGTGTAGGAACATCTTCATGTGCAGGAACATCTTCATCGTCCAGGAAGGGTATAAAAGGGGGCCGCGCCGCCCTGAGAGTCACTAGATAGATAGATAGATAGATAGAGATAGAGACATATAGATAGATAGATAGATAGATAGATAGATAGATAGATAGATAGATAGATAGATAGATAGATAGATAGATAGATAGATAGATAGATAGATAGATAGATAGATAGATAGATAGATAGATAGATAGATAGATAGATAGATAGATAGATAGATAGATAGACACAGCAGCCAATGAGACTGTTCCTACACAGCAGCCAATGAAGATGTTCCTACACAGCAGCCATTGAGGATGTTCCTACACAGCAGCCAATGAAAATGTTCTTACACAGCAGCCAGATTGTGACATCACAGGGATGCTCTGTGATGTCACAATCTGGCTGCTGTGTAGGAACATTTTCATTGGCTGCTGTGTAGGAACATCCTCAATGGCTGCTGTGTAGGAACATCTTCATGTGCAGGAACATCTTCATCGTCCAGGAAGGGTATAAAAGGGGGCCGCGCCGCCCTGAGAGTCACTAGATAGATAGATAGAGATAGAGACATATAGATAGATAGATAGATAGAGATATAGATAGATAGATAGATAGATAGATAGATAGATAGATAGATAGATAGATAGATAGATAGATAGATAGATAGATAGATAGATAGACACAGCAGCCAATGAGACTGTTCCTACACAGCAGCCAATGAAGATGTTCCTACACAGCAGCCATTGAGGATGTTCCTACACAGCAGCCAATGAAAATGTTCTTACACAGCAGCCAGATTGTGACATCACAGGGATGCTCTGTGATGTCACAATCTGGCTGCTGTGTAGGAACATTTTCATTGGCTGCTGTGTAGGAACATCCTCAATGGCTGCTGTGTAGGAACATCTTCATGTGCAGGAACATCTTCATCGTCCAGGAAGGGTATAAAAGGGGGCCGCGCCGCCCTGAGAGTCACTAGATAGATAGATAGAGATAGAGACATATAGATAGATATATAGATATATAGATAGATAGATAGATAGATAGATAGATAGATAGATAGATAGATAGATAGATAGATAGATAGATAGATAGATAGATAGATAGATAGACACAGCAGCCAATGAGACTGTTCCTACACAGCAGCCAATGAAGATGTTCCTACACAGCAGCCATTGAGGATGTTCCTACACAGCAGCCAATGAAAATGTTCTTACACAGCAGCCAGATTGTGACATCACAGGGATGCTCTGTGATGTCACAATCTGGCTGCTGTGTAGGAACATTTTCATTGGCTGCTGTGTAGGAACATCCTCAATGGCTGCTGTGTAGGAACATCTTCATGTGCAGGAACATCTTCATCGTCCAGGAAGGGTATAAAAGGGGGCCGCGCCGCCCTGAGAGTCACTAGATAGATAGATAGATAGAGATAGAGACATATAGATAGATAGATAGATAGATAGATAGATAGATAGATAGATAGATAGATAGATAGATAGATAGATAGATAGATAGATAGATAGATAGATAGATAGATAGACACAGCAGCCAATGAGACTGTTCCTACACAGCAGCCAATGAAGATGTTCCTACACAGCAGCCATTGAGGATGTTCCTACACAGCAGCCAATGAAAATGTTCTTACACAGCAGCCAGATTGTGACATCACAGGGATGCTCTGTGATGTCACAATCTGGCTGCTGTGTAGGAACATTTTCATTGGCTGCTGTGTAGGAACATCCTCAATGGCTGCTGTGTAGGAACATCTTCATGTGCAGGAACATCTTCATCGTCCAGGAAGGGTATAAAAGGGGGCCGCGCCGCCCTGAGAGTCACTAGATAGATAGATAGATAGAGATAGAGACATATAGATAGATAGATAGATAGATAGATAGATAGACACAGCAGCCAATGAGACTGTTCCTACACAGCAGCCAATGAAGATGTTCCTACACAGCAGCCATTGAGGATGTTCCTACACAGCAGCCAATGAAAATGTTCTTACACAGCAGCCAGATTGTGACATCACAGGGATGCTCTGTGATGTCACAATCTGGCTGCTGTGTAGGAACATTTTCATTGGCTGCTGTGTAGGAACATCCTCAATGGCTGCTGTGTAGGAACATCTTCATGTGCAGGAACATCTTCATCGTCCAGGAAGGGTATAAAAGGGGGCCGCGCCGCCCTGAGAGTCACTAGATAGATAGATAGATAGAGATAGAGACATATAGATAGATAGATAGATAGATAGATAGATAGATAGATAGATAGATAGATAGATAGATAGATAGATAGATAGATAGATAGATAGATAGATAGATAGATAGATAGATAGATAGATAGATAGACACAGCAGCCAATGAGACTGTTCCTACACAGCAGCCAATGAAGATGTTCCTACACAGCAGCCATTGAGGATGTTCCTACACAGCAGCCAATGAAAATGTTCTTACACAGCAGCCAGATTGTGACATCACAGGGATGCTCTGTGATGTCACAATCTGGCTGCTGTGTAGGAACATTTTCATTGGCTGCTGTGTAGGAACATCCTCAATGGCTGCTGTGTAGGAACATCTTCATGTGCAGGAACATCTTCATCGTCCAGGAAGGGTATAAAAGGGGGCCGCGCCGCCCTGAGAGTCACTAGATAGATAGATAGAGATAGAGACATATAGATAGATAGATAGATAGATAGATAGATAGATAGATAGATAGATAGATAGATAGATAGATAGATAGATAGATAGATAGATAGATAGATAGACACAGCAGCCAATGAGACTGTTCCTACACAGCAGCCAATGAAGATGTTCCTACACAGCAGCCATTGAGGATGTTCCTACACAGCAGCCAATGAAAATGTTCTTACACAGCAGCCAGATTGTGACATCACAGGGATGCTCTGTGATGTCACAATCTGGCTGCTGTGTAGGAACATTTTCATTGGCTGCTGTGTAGGAACATCCTCAATGGCTGCTGTGTAGGAACATCTTCATGTGCAGGAACATCTTCATCGTCCAGGAAGGGTATAAAAGGGGGCCGCGCCGCCCTGAGAGTCACTAGATAGATAGATAGATAGAGATAGAGACATATAGATAGATAGATAGATAGATAGATAGATAGATAGATAGATAGATAGACACAGCAGCCAATGAGACTGTTCCTACACAGCAGCCAATGAAGATGTTCCTACACAGCAGCCATTGAGGATGTTCCTACACAGCAGCCAATGAAAATGTTCTTACACAGCAGCCAGATTGTGACATCACAGGGATGCTCTGTGATGTCACAATCTGGCTGCTGTGTAGGAACATTTTCATTGGCTGCTGTGTAGGAACATCCTCAATGGCTGCTGTGTAGGAACATCTTCATGTGCAGGAACATCTTCATCGTCCAGGAAGGGTATAAAAGGGGGCCGCGCCGCCCTGAGAGTCACTAGATAGATAGATAGAGATAGAGACATATAGATAGATAGATAGATAGATAGATAGATAGATAGATAGATAGATAGATAGATAGATAGATAGATAGATAGATAGATAGATTGATAGATAGATAGATAGATAGATAGACACAGCAGCCAATGAGACTGTTCCTACACAGCAGCCAATGAAGATGTTCCTACACAGCAGCCATTGAGGATGTTCCTACACAGCAGCCAATGAAAATGTTCTTACACAGCAGCCAGATTGTGACATCACAGGGATGCTCTGTGATGTCACAATCTGGCTGCTGTGTAGGAACATTTTCATTGGCTGCTGTGTAGGAACATCCTCAATGGCTGCTGTGTAGGAACATCTTCATGTGCAGGAACATCTTCATCGTCCAGGAAGGGTATAAAAGGGGGCCGCGCCGCCCTGAGAGTCACTAGATAGATAGATAGATAGAGATAGAGACATATAGATAGATAGATAGATAGATAGATAGATAGATAGATAGATAGATAGATAGATAGATAAATAGATAGATAGATAGATAGATAGATAGATAGATAGATAGATAGATAGATAGATAGATAGATAGATAGATAGATAGATAGATAGATAGATAGACACAGCAGCCAATGAGACTGTTCCTACACAGCAGCCAATGAAGATGTTCCTACACAGCAGCCATTGAGGATGTTCCTACACAGCAGCCAATGAAAATGTTCTTACACAGCAGCCAGATTGTGACATCACAGGGATGCTCTGTGATGTCACAATCTGGCTGCTGTGTAGGAACATTTTCATTGGCTGCTGTGTAGGAACATCCTCAATGGCTGCTGTGTAGGAACATCTTCATGTGCAGGAACATCTTCATCGTCCAGGAAGGGTATAAAAGGGGGTCGCGCCGCCCTGAGAGTCACTAGATAGATAGATAGAGATAGAGACATATAGATAGATAGATAGATAGATAGATAGATAGATAGATAGATAGATAGATAGATAGATAGATAGATAGATAGATAGATAGACACAGCAGCCAATGAGACTGTTCCTACACAGCAGCCAATGAAGATGTTCCTACACAGCAGCCATTGAGGATGTTCCTACACAGCAGCCAATGAAAATGTTCTTACACAGCAGCCAGATTGTGACATCACAGGGATGCTCTGTGATGTCACAATCTGGCTGCTGTGTAGGAACATTTTCATTGGCTGCTGTGTAGGAACATCCTCAATGGCTGCTGTGTAGGAACATCTTCATGTGCAGGAACATCTTCATCGTCCAGGAAGGGTATAAAAGGGGGCCGCGCCGCCCTGAGAGTCACTAGATAGATAGATAGATAGATAGAGATAGAGACATATAGATAGATAGATAGATAGATAGATAGATAGATAGATAGATAGATAGATAGATAGATAGATAGATAGATAGATAGATAGATAGATAGACACAGCAGCCAATGAGACTGTTCCTACACAGCAGCCAATGAAGATGTTCCTACACAGCAGCCATTGAGGATGTTCCTACACAGCAGCCAATGAAAATGTTCTTACACAGCAGCCAGATTGTGACATCACAGGGATGCTCTGTGATGTCACAATCTGGCTGCTGTGTAGGAACATTTTCATTGGCTGCTGTGTAGGAACATCCTCAATGGCTGCTGTGTAGGAACATCTTCATGTGCAGGAACATCTTCATCGTCCAGGAAGGGTATAAAAGGGGGTCGCGCCGCCCTGAGAGTCACTAGATAGATAGATAGAGATAGAGACATATAGATAGATAGATAGATAGATAGATAGATAGATAGATAGATAGATAGATAGATAGATAGATAGATAGATAGATAGATAGATAGATGGATAGATAGATAGATAGATAGATAGATAGATAGATAGATAGATAGATAGATAGATAGATAGACACAGCAGCCAATGAGACTGTTCCTACACAGCAGCCAATGAAGATGTTCCTACACAGCAGCCATTGAGGATGTTCCTACACAGCAGCCAATGAAAATGTTCTTACACAGCAGCCAGATTGTGACATCACAGGGATGCTCTGTGATGTCACAATCTGGCTGCTGTGTAGGAACATTTTCATTGGCTGCTGTGTAGGAACATCCTCAATGGCTGCTGTGTAGGAACATCTTCATGTGCAGGAACATCTTCATCGTCCAGGAAGGGTATAAAAGGGGGCCGCGCCGCCCTGAGAGTCACTAGATAGATAGATAGATAGAGATAGAGACATATAGATAGATAGATAGATAGATAGATAGATAGATAGATAGATAGATAGATAGATAGATAGATAGATAGATAGATAGATAGATAGATAGATAGATAGATAGATAGATAGACACAGCAGCCAATGAGACTGTTCCTACACAGCAGCCAATGAAGATGTTCCTACACAGCAGCCATTGAGGATGTTCCTACACAGCAGCCAATGAAAATGTTCTTACACAGCAGCCAGATTGTGACATCACAGGGATGCTCTGTGATGTCACAATCTGGCTGCTGTGTAGGAACATTTTCATTGGCTGCTGTGTAGGAACATCCTCAATGGCTGCTGTGTAGGAACATCTTCATGTGCAGGAACATCTTCATCGTCCAGGAAGGGTATAAAAGGGGGCCGCGCCGCCCTGAGAGTCACTAGATAGATAGATAGATAGAGATAGAGATATAGATAGATAGATAGATAGATAGATAGATAGATAGATAGATAGATAGATAGATAGATAGATAGATAAATAGATAGATAGATAGATAGATAGATAGATAGATAGATAGATAGATAGATAGATAGATAGATAGATAGATAGATAGACACAGCAGCCAATGAGACTGTTCCTACACAGCAGCCAATGAAGATGTTCCTACACAGCAGCCATTGAGGATGTTCCTACACAGCAGCCAATGAAAATGTTCTTACACAGCAGCCAGATTGTGACATCACAGGGATGCTCTGTGATGTCACAATCTGGCTGCTGTGTAGGAACATTTTCATTGGCTGCTGTGTAGGAACATCCTCAATGGCTGCTGTGTAGGAACATCTTCATGTGCAGGAACATCTTCATCGTCCAGGAAGGGTATAAAAGGGGGTCGCGCCGCCCTGAGAGTCACTAGATAGATAGATAGAGATAGAGACATATAGATAGATAGATAGATAGATAGATAGATAGATAGATAGATAGATAGATAGATAGATAGATAGATAGATAGATAGATAGATAGACA
>NW_028176485.1:200000-260000 GCF_949987555.1 Borostomias antarcticus
GATAGATAGATAGATAGATAGATAGATAGATAGATAGATAGATAGACACAGCAGCCAATGAGACTGTTCCTACACAGCAGCCAATGAAGATGTTCCTACACAGCAGCCATTGAGGATGTTCCTACACAGCAGCCAATGAAAATGTTCTTACACAGCAGCCAGATTGTGACATCACAGGGATGCTCTGTGATGTCACAATCTGGCTGCTGTGTAGGAAAATTTTCATTGGCTGCTGTGTAGGAACATCCTCAATGGCTGCTGTGTAGGAACATCTTCATGTGCAGGAACATCTTCATCGTCCAGGAAGGGTATAAAAGGGGGCCGCGCCGCCCTGAGAGTCACTAGATAGATAGATAGATAGATAGAGATAGAGACATATAGATAGATAGATAGATAGATAGATAGATAGATAGATAGATAGATAGATAGATAGATAGATAGATAGATAGATAGATAGATAGATAGATAGATAGATAGATAGATAGATAGACACAGCAGCCAATGAGACTGTTCCTACACAGCAGCCAATGAAGATGTTCCTACACAGCAGCCATTGAGGATGTTCCTACACAGCAGCCAATGAAAATGTTCTTACACAGCAGCCAGATTGTGACATCACAGGGATGCTCTGTGATGTCACAATCTGGCTGCTGTGTAGGAACATTTTCATTGGCTGCTGTGTAGGAACATCCTCAATGGCTGCTGTGTAGGAACATCTTCATGTGCAGGAACATCTTCATCGTCCAGGAAGGGTATAAAAGGGGGCCGCGCCGCCCTGAGAGTCACTAGATAGATGGATAGAGATAGAGACATATAGATAGATAGATATATAGATAGATAGATAGATAGATAGATAGATAGATAGATAGATAGATAGATAGATAGATAGATAGATAGCTTGATAGATAGATAGATAGATAGATAGATAGATAGATAGATAGATAGATAGATAGATAGATAGATAGATAGACACAGCAGCCAATGAGACTGTTCCTACACAGCAGCCAATGAAGATGTTCCTACACAGCAGCCATTGAGGATGTTCCTACACAGCAGCCAATGAAAATGTTCTTACACAGCAGCCAGATTGTGACATCACAGGGATGCTCTGTGATGTCACAATCTGGCTGCTGTGTAGGAACATTTTCATTGGCTGCTGTGTAGGAACATCCTCAATGGCTGCTGTGTAGGAACATCTTCATGTGCAGGAACATCTTCATCGTCCAGGAAGGGTATAAAAGGGGGCCGCGCCGCCCTGAGAGTCACTAGATAGATAGATAGAGATAGAGACATATAGATAGATAGATAGATAGATAGATAGATAGATAGATAGATAGATAGATAGATAGATAGATAGATAGATAGATAGATAGATAGATAGATAGATAGATAGATAGATAGACACAGCAGCCAATGAGACTGTTCCTACACAGCAGCCAATGAAGATGTTCCTACACAGCAGCCATTGAGGATGTTCCTACACAGCAGCCAATGAAAATGTTCTTACACAGCAGCCAGATTGTGACATCACAGGGATGCTCTGTGATGTCACAATCTGGCTGCTGTGTAGGAACATTTTCATTGGCTGCTGTGTAGGAACATCCTCAATGGCTGCTGTGTAGGAACATCTTCATGTGCAGGGACATCTTCATCGTCCAGGAAGGGTATAAAAGGGGGCCGCGCCGCCCTGAGAGTCACTAGATAGATGGATAGAGATAGAGACATATAGATAGATAGATAGATAGATAGATAGATAGATAGATAGATAGATAGATAGATAGATAGATAGATAGATAGATAGATTGATAGATAGATAGATAGATAGATAGATAGATAGATAGATAGATAGATAGATAGATAGATAGATAGATAGATAGATAGATAGATAGATAGATAGATAGATAGACACAGCAGCCAATGAGACTGTTCCTACACAGCAGCCAATGAAGATGTTCCTACACAGCAGCCATTGAGGATGTTCCTACACAGCAGCCAATGAAAATGTTCCTACACAGCAGCCAGATTGTGACATCACAGGGATGCTCTGTGATGTCACAATCTGGCTGCTGTGTAGGAACATTTTCATTGGCTGCTGTGTAGGAACATCCTCAATGGCTGCTGTGTAGGAACATCTTCATGTGCAGGAACATCTTCATCGTCCAGGAAGGGTATAAAAGGGGGCCGCGCCGCCCTGAGAGTCACTAGATAGATGGATAGAGATAGAGACATATAGATAGATAGATAGATAGATAGATAGATAGATGGATAGATAGATAGATAGATAGATAGATAGATAGATAGATAGATAGATAGATAGATAGATAGATAGATAGATAGATAGATTGATAGATTGATAGATAGATAGATAGATAGATAGACACAGCAGCCAATGAGACTGTTCCTACACAGCAGCCAATGAAGATGTTCCTACACAGCAGCCATTGAGGATGTTCCTACACAGCAGCCAATGAAAATGTTCTTACACAGCAGCCAGATTGTGACATCACAGGGATGCTCTGTGATGTCACAATCTGGCTGCTGTGTAGGAACATTTTCATTGGCTGCTGTGTAGGAACATCCTCAATGGCTGCTGTGTAGGAACATCTTCATGTGCAGGAACATCTTCATCGTCCAGGAAGGGTATAAAAGGGGGCCGCGCCGCCCTGAGAGTCACTAGATAGATAGATAGATAGAGATAGAGACATATAGATAGATAGATAGATAGATAGATAGATAGATAGATAGATAGATAGATAGATAGATAGATAGATAGATAGATAGATAGATAGACACAGCAGCCAATGAGACTGTTCCTTCACAGCAGCCAATGAAGATGTTCCTACACAGCAGCCATTGAGGATGTTCCTACACAGCAGCCAATGAAAATGTTCTTACACAGCAGCCAGATTGTGACATCACAGGGATGCTCTGTGATGTCACAATCTGGCTGCTGTGTAGGAACATTTTCATTGGCTGCTGTGTAGGAACATCCTCAATGGCTGCTGTGTAGGAACATCTTCATGTGCAGGAACATCTTCATCGTCCAGGAAGGGTATAAAAGGGGGCCGCGCCGCCCTGAGAGTCACTAGATAGATAGATAGATAGAGATAGAGACATATAGATAGATAGATAGATAGATAGATAGATAGATAGATAGATAGATAGATAGATAGATAGATAGATAGATAGATAGATAGATAGATAGATAGATAGATAGATAGATAGACACAGCAGCCAATGAGACTGTTCCTACACAGCAGCCAATGAAGATGTTCCTACACAGCAGCCATTGAGGATGTTCCTACACAGCAGCCAATGAAAATGTTCTTACACAGCAGCCAGATTGTGACATCACAGGGATGCTCTGTGATGTCACAATCTGGCTGCTGTGTAGGAACATTTTCATTGGCTGCTGTGTAGGAACATCCTCAATGGCTGCTGTGTAGGAACATCTTCATGTGCAGGAACATCTTCATCGTCCAGGAAGGGTATAAAAGGGGGCCGCGCCGCCCTGAGAGTCACTAGATAGATAGATAGAGATATAGATAGATAGATAGATAGATAGATAGATAGATAGATAGATAGATAGATAGATAGATAGATAGATAGATAGATAGATAGATAGATAGATAGATAGATAGATAGATAGATAGATAGACACAGCAGCCAATGAGACTGTTCCTACACAGCAGCCAATGAAGATGTTCCTACACAGCAGCCATTGAGGATGTTCCTACACAGCAGCCAATGAAAATGTTCTTACACAGCAGCCAGATTGTGACATCACAGGGATGCTCTGTGATGTCACAATCTGGCTGCTGTGTAGGAAAATTTTCATTGGCTGCTGTGTAGGAACATCCTCAATGGCTGCTGTGTAGGAACATCTTCATGTGCAGGAACATCTTCATCGTCCAGGAAGGGTATAAAAGGGGGCCGCGCCGCCCTGAGAGTCACTAGATAGATAGATAGAGATAGAGACATATAGATAGATAGATAGATAGATAGATAGATAGATAGATAGATAGATAGATAGATAGATAGATAGATAGATAGATAGATAGATAGATAGATAGATAGACACAGCAGCCAATGAGACTGTTCCTACACAGCAGCCAATGAAGATGTTCCTACACAGCAGCCATTGAGGATGTTCCTACACAGCAGCCAATGAAAATGTTCTTACACAGCAGCCAGATTGTGACATCACAGGGATGCTCTGTGATGTCACAATCTGGCTGCTGTGTAGGAACATTTTCATTGGCTGCTGTGTAGGAACATCCTCAATGGCTGCTGTGTAGGAACATCTTCATGTGCAGGAACATCTTCATCGTCCAGGAAGGGTATAAAAGGGGGCCGCGCCGCCCTGAGAGTCACTAGATAGATGGATAGAGATAGAGACATATAGATAGATAGATATATAGATAGATAGATAGATAGATAGATAGATAGATAGATAGATAGATAGATAGATAGATAGATAGATAGATAGATAGACACAGCAGCCAATGAGACTGTTCCTACACAGCAGCCAATGAAGATGTTCCTACACAGCAGCCATTGAGGATGTTCCTACACAGCAGCCAATGAAAATATTCTTACACAGCAGCCAGATTGTGACATCACAGGGATGCTCTGTGATGTCACAATCTGGCTGCTGTGTAGGAACATTTTCATTGGCTGCTGTGTAGGAACATCCTCAATGGCTGCTGTGTAGGAACATCTTCATGTGCAGGAACATCTTCATCGTCCAGGAAGGGTATAAAAGGGGGCCGCGCCGCCCTGAGAGTCACTAGATAGATGGATAGAGATAGAGACATATAGATAGATAGATATATAGATAGATAGATAGATAGATAGATAGATAGATAGATAGATAGATAGATAGATAGATAGATAGATAGATAGATAGATAGATAGATAGATAGATAGATAGACACAGCAGCCAATGAGACTGTTCCTACACAGCAGCCAATGAAGATGTTCCTACACAGCAGCCATTGAGGATGTTCCTACACAGCAGCCAATGAAAATATTCTTACACAGCAGCCAGATTGTGACATCACAGGGATGCTCTGTGATGTCACAATCTGGCTGCTGTGTAGGAACATTTTCATTGGCTGCTGTGTAGGAACATCCTCAATGGCTGCTGTGTAGGAACATCTTTATGTGCAGGAACATCTTCATCGTCCAGGAAGGGTATAAAAGGGGGCCGCGCCGCCCTGAGAGTCACTAGATAGATGGATAGAGATAGAGACATATAGATAGATAGATAGATAGATAGATAGATAGATGGATAGATAGATAGATAGATAGATAGATAGATAGATAGATAGATAGATAGATAGATAGATAGATAGATAGATAGATAGATAGATAGATTGATAGATAGATAGATAGATAGATAGATAGATAGATAGATAGATAGATAGATAGATAGACACAGCAGCCAATGAGACTGTTCCTACACAGCAGCCAATGAAGATGTTCCTACACAGCAGCCATTGAGGATGTTCCTACACAGCAGCCAATGAAAATGTTCTTACACAGCAGCCAGATTGTGACATCACAGGGATGCTCTGTGATGTCACAATCTGGCTGCTGTGTAGGAACATTTTCATTGGCTGCTGTGTAGGAACATCCTCAATGGCTGCTGTGTAGGAACATCTTCATGTGCAGGAACATCTTCATCGTCCAGGAAGGGTATAAAAGGGGGCCGCGCCGCCCTGAGAGTCACTAGATAGATAGATAGAGATAGAGACATATAGATAGATAGATAGATAGATAGATAGATAGATAGATAGATAGATAGATAGATAGATAGATAGATAGATAGATAGATAGATAGATAGATAGATAGATAGATAGATAGACACAGCAGCCAATGAGACTGTTCCTACACAGCAGCCAATGAAGATGTTCCTACACAGCAGCCATTGAGGATGTTCCTACACAGCAGCCAATGAAAATGTTCTTACACAGCAGCCAGATTGTGACATCACAGGGATGCTCTGTGATGTCACAATCTGGCTGCTGTGTAGGAACATTTTCATTGGCTGCTGTGTAGGAACATCCTCAATGGCTGCTGTGTAGGAACATCTTCATGTGCAGGAACATCTTCATCGTCCAGGAAGGGTATAAAAGGGGGCCGCGCCGCCCTGAGAGTCACTAGATAGATAGATAGATAGAGATAGAGACATATAGATAGATAGATAGATAGATAGATAGATAGATAGATAGATAGATAGATAGATAGATAGATAGATAGATAGATAGATAGATAGATAGATAGATAGATAGATAGATAGATAGATAGATAGACACAGCAGCCAATGAGACTGTTCCTACACAGCAGCCAATGAAGATGTTCCTACACAGCAGCCATTGAGGATGTTCCTACACAGCAGCCAATGAAAATGTTCTTACACAGCAGCCAGATTGTGACATCACAGGGATGCTCTGTGATGTCACAATCTGGCTGCTGTGTAGGAACATTTTCATTGGCTGCTGTGTAGGAACATCCTCAATGGCTGCTGTGTAGGAACATCTTCATGTGCAGGAACATCTTCATCGTCCAGGAAGGGTATAAAAGGGGGCCGCGCCGCCCTGAGAGTCACTAGATAGATAGATAGAGATATAGATAGATAGATAGATAGATAGATAGATAGATAGATAGATAGATAGATAGATAGATAGATAGATAGATAGATAGATAGATAGATAGATAGATAGATAGATAGATAGATAGATAGATAGACACAGCAGCCAATGAGACTGTTCCTACACAGCAGCCAATGAAGATGTTCCTACACAGCAGCCATTGAGGATGTTCCTACACAGCAGCCAATGAAAATGTTCTTACACAGCAGCCAGATTGTGACATCACAGGGATGCTCTGTGATGTCACAATCTGGCTGCTGTGTAGGAAAATTTTCATTGGCTGCTGTGTAGGAACATCCTCAATGGCTGCTGTGTAGGAACATCTTCATGTGCAGGAACATCTTCATCGTCCAGGAAGGGTATAAAAGGGGGCCGCGCCGCCCTGAGAGTCACTAGATAGATAGATAGAGATAGAGACATATAGATAGATAGATAGATAGATAGATAGATAGATAGATAGATAGATAGATAGATAGATAGATAGATAGATAGATAGATAGATAGATAGATAGATAGATAGATAGACACAGCAGCCAATGAGACTGTTCCTACACAGCAGCCAATGAAGATGTTCCTACACAGCAGCCATTGAGGATGTTCCTACACAGCAGCCAATGAAAATGTTCTTACACAGCAGCCAGATTGTGACATCACAGGGATGCTCTGTGATGTCACAATCTGGCTGCTGTGTAGGAACATTTTCATTGGCTGCTGTGTAGGAACATCCTCAATGGCTGCTGTGTAGGAACATCTTCATGTGCAGGAACATCTTCATCGTCCAGGAAGGGTATAAAAGGGGGCCGCGCCGCCCTGAGAGTCACTAGATAGATGGATAGAGATAGAGACATATAGATAGATAGATATATAGATAGATAGATAGATAGATAGATAGATAGATAGATAGATAGATAGATAGATAGATAGATAGATAGATAGATAGATAGATAGATAGATAGATAGATAGATAGATAGATAGATAGATAGATAGATAGACACAGCAGCCAATGAGACTGTTCCTACACAGCAGCCAATGAAGATGTTCCTACACAGCAGCCATTGAGGATGTTCCTACACAGCAGCCAATGAAAATATTCTTACACAGCAGCCAGATTGTGACATCACAGGGATGCTCTGTGATGTCACAATCTGGCTGCTGTGTAGGAACATTTTCATTGGCTGCTGTGTAGGAACATCCTCAATGGCTGCTGTGTAGGAACATCTTTATGTGCAGGAACATCTTCATCGTCCAGGAAGGGTATAAAAGGGGGCCGCGCCGCCCTGAGAGTCACTAGATAGATGGATAGAGATAGAGACATATAGATAGATAGATAGATAGATAGATTGATGGATAGATAGATAGATAGATAGATAGATAGATAGATAGATAGATAGATAGATAGATAGATAGATAGATAGATTGATAGATAGATAGATAGATAGATAGATAGATAGATAGATAGATAGATAGATAGATAGATAGATAGATAGATAGATAGATAGATAGATAGACACAGCAGCCAATGAGACTGTTCCTACACAGCAGCCAATGAAGATGTTCCTACACAGCAGCCATTGAGGATGTTCCTACACAGCAGCCAATGAAAATTTTCTTACACAGCAGCCAGATTGTGACATCACAGGGATGCTCTGTGATGTCACAATCTGGCTGCTGTGTAGGAACATTTTCATTGGCTGCTGTGTAGGAACATCCTCAATGGCTGCTGTGTAGGAACATCTTCATGTGCAGGAACATCTTCATCGTCCAGGAAGGGTATAAAAGGGGGCCGCGCCGCCCTGAGAGTCACTAGATAGATAGATAGATAGAGATAGAGACATATAGATAGATAGATAGATAGATAGATAGATAGATAGATAGATAGATAGATAGATAGATAGATAGATAGATAGATAGATAGATAGATAGATAGATAGATAGATAGATAGACACAGCAGCCAATGAGACTGTTCCTACACAGCAGCCAATGAAGATGTTCCTACACAGCAGCCATTGAGGATGTTCCTACACAGCAGCCAATGAAAATGTTCTTACACAGCAGCCAGATTGTGACATCACAGGGATGCTCTGTGATGTCACAATCTGGCTGCTGTGTAGGAAAATTTTCATTGGCTGCTGTGTAGGAACATCCTCAATGGCTGCTGTGTAGGAACATCTTCATGTGCAGGAACATCTTCATCGTCCAGGAAGGGTATTAAAGGGGGCCGCGCCGCCCTGAGAGTCACTAGATAGATAGATAGAGATAGAGACATATAGATAGATAGATAGATAGATAGATAGATAGATAGATAGATAGATAGATAGATAGATAGATAGATAGATAGATTGATAGATAGATAGATAGATAGATAGACACAGCAGCCAATGAGACTGTTCCTACACAGCAGCCAATGAAGATGTTCCTACACAGCAGCCATTGAGGATGTTCCTACACAGCAGCCAATGAAAATATTCTTACACAGCAGCCAGATTGTGACATCACAGGGATGCTCTGTGATGTCACAATCTGGCTGCTGTGTAGGAACATTTTCATTGGCTGCTGTGTAGGAACATCCTCAATGGCTGCTGTGTAGGAACATCTTTATGTGCAGGAACATCTTCATCGTCCAGGAAGGGTATAAAAGGGGGCCGCGCCGCCCTGAGAGTCACTAGATAGATGGATAGAGATAGAGACATATAGATAGATAGATAGATAGATAGATAGATAGATAGATAGATAGATAGATAGATAGATAGATAGATAGATAGATAGATAGATAGATAGATAGATAGATAGATAGATAGATAGATAGATAGATAGACACAGCAGCCAATGAGACTGTTCCTACACAGCAGCCAATGAAGATGTTCCTACACAGCAGCCATTGAGGATGTTCCTACACAGCAGCCAATGAAAATGTTCTTACACAGCAGCCAGATTGTGACATCACAGGGATGCTCTGTGATGTCACAATCTGGCTGCTGTGTAGGAACATTTTCATTGGCTGCTGTGTAGGAACATCCTCAATGGCTGCTGTGTAGGAACATCTTCATGTGCAGGAACATCTTCATCGTCCAGGAAGGGTATAAAAGGGGGCCGCGCCGCCCTGAGAGTCACTAGATAGATAGATAGATAGAGATAGAGACATATAGATAGATAGATAGATAGATAGATAGATAGATAGATAGATAGATAGATAGATAGATAGATAGATAGATAGATAGATAGATAGATAGATAGATAGATAGATAGATAGATAGATAGATAGACACAGCAGCCAATGAGACTGTTCCTACACAGCAGCCAATGAAGATGTTCCTACACAGCAGCCATTGAGGATGTTCCTACACAGCAGCCAATGAAAATGTTCTTACACAGCAGCCAGATTGTGACATCACAGGGATGCTCTGTGATGTCACAATCTGGCTGCTGTGTAGGAACATTTTCATTGGCTGCTGTGTAGGAACATCCTCAATGGCTGCTGTGTAGGAACATCTTCATGTGCAGGAACATCTTCATCGTCCAGGAAGGGTATAAAAGGGGGCCGCGCCGCCCTGAGAGTCACTAGATAGATAGATAGATAGAGATAGAGACATATAGATAGATAGATAGATAGATAGATAGATAGATAGATAGATAGATAGATAGATAGATAGATAGATAGATAGATAGATAGATAGATAGATAGACACAGCAGCCAATGAGACTGTTCCTACACAGCAGCCAATGAAGATGTTCCTACACAGCAGCCATTGAGGATGTTCCTACACAGCAGCCAATGAAAATGTTCTTACACAGCAGCCAGATTGTGACATCACAGGGATGCTCTGTGATGTCACAATCTGGCTGCTGTGTAGGAACATTTTCATTGGCTGCTGTGTAGGAACATCCTCAATGGCTGCTGTGTAGGAACATCTTCATGTGCAGGAACATCTTCATCGTCCAGGAAGGGTATAAAAGGGGGCCGCGCCGCCCTGAGAGTCACTAGATAGATAGATAGAGATATAGATAGATAGATAGATAGATAGATAGATAGATAGATAGATAGATAGATAGATAGATAGATAGATAGATAGATAGATAGATAGATAGATAGATAGATAGATAGATAGATAGACACAGCAGCCAATGAGACTGTTCCTACACAGCAGCCAATGAAGATGTTCCTACACAGCAGCCATTGAGGATGTTCCTACACAGCAGCCAATGAAAATGTTCTTACACAGCAGCCAGATTGTGACATCACAGGGATGCTCTGTGATGTCACAATCTGGCTGCTGTGTAGGAAAATTTTCATTGGCTGCTGTGTAGGAACATCCTCAATGGCTGCTGTGTAGGAACATCTTCATGTGCAGGAACATCTTCATCGTCCAGGAAGGGTATAAAAGGGGGCCGCGCCGCCCTGAGAGTCACTAGATAGATAGATAGAGATAGAGACATATAGATAGATAGATAGATAGATAGATAGATAGATAGATAGATAGATAGATAGATAGATAGATAGATAGATAGATAGATAGATAGATAGATAGACACAGCAGCCAATGAGACTGTTCCTACACAGCAGCCAATGAAGATGTTCCTACACAGCAGCCATTGAGGATGTTCCTACACAGCAGCCAATGAAAATGTTCTTACACAGCAGCCAGATTGTGACATCACAGGGATGCTCTGTGATGTCACAATCTGGCTGCTGTGTAGGAACATTTTCATTGGCTGCTGTGTAGGAACATCCTCAATGGCTGCTGTGTAGGAACATCTTCATGTGCAGGAACATCTTCATCGTCCAGGAAGGGTATAAAAGGGGGCCGCGCCGCCCTGAGAGTCACTAGATAGATGGATAGAGATAGAGACATATAGATAGATAGATATATAGATAGATAGATAGATAGATAGATAGATAGATAGATAGATAGATAGATAGATAGATAGATAGATAGATAGATAGATAGATAGACACAGCAGCCAATGAGACTGTTCCTACACAGCAGCCAATGAAGATGTTCCTACACAGCAGCCATTGAGGATGTTCCTACACAGCAGCCAATGAAAATATTCTTACACAGCAGCCAGATTGTGACATCACAGGGATGCTCTGTGATGTCACAATCTGGCTGCTGTGTAGGAACATTTTCATTGGCTGCTGTGTAGGAACATCCTCAATGGCTGCTGTGTAGGAACATCTTCATGTGCAGGAACATCTTCATCGTCCAGGAAGGGTATAAAAGGGGGCCGCGCCGCCCTGAGAGTCACTAGATAGATGGATAGAGATAGAGACATATAGATAGATAGATATATAGATAGATAGATAGATAGATAGATAGATAGATAGATAGATAGATAGATAGATAGATAGATAGATAGATAGATAGATAGATAGATAGATAGATAGATAGATAGACACAGCAGCCAATGAGACTGTTCCTACACAGCAGCCAATGAAGATGTTCCTACACAGCAGCCATTGAGGATGTTCCTACACAGCAGCCAATGAAAATATTCTTACACAGCAGCCAGATTGTGACATCACAGGGATGCTCTGTGATGTCACAATCTGGCTGCTGTGTAGGAACATTTTCATTGGCTGCTGTGTAGGAACATCCTCAATGGCTGCTGTGTAGGAACATCTTTATGTGCAGGAACATCTTCATCGTCCAGGAAGGGTATAAAAGGGGGCCGCGCCGCCCTGAGAGTCACTAGATAGATGGATAGAGATAGAGACATATAGATAGATAGATAGATAGATAGATAGATAGATGGATAGATAGATAGATAGATAGATAGATAGATAGATAGATAGATAGATAGATAGATAGATAGATAGATAGATAGATAGATAGATAGATAGATTGATAGATAGATAGATAGATAGATAGATAGATAGATAGATAGATAGATAGATAGATAGACACAGCAGCCAATGAGACTGTTCCTACACAGCAGCCAATGAAGATGTTCCTACACAGCAGCCATTGAGGATGTTCCTACACAGCAGCCAATGAAAATGTTCTTACACAGCAGCCAGATTGTGACATCACAGGGATGCTCTGTGATGTCACAATCTGGCTGCTGTGTAGGAACATTTTCATTGGCTGCTGTGTAGGAACATCCTCAATGGCTGCTGTGTAGGAACATCTTCATGTGCAGGAACATCTTCATCGTCCAGGAAGGGTATAAAAGGGGGCCGCGCCGCCCTGAGAGTCACTAGATAGATAGATAGATAGAGATAGAGACATATAGATAGATAGATAGATAGATAGATAGATAGATAGATAGATAGATAGATAGATAGATAGATAGATAGATAGATAGATAGATAGATAGACACAGCAGCCAATGAGACTGTTCCTACACAGCAGCCAATGAAGATGTTCCTACACAGCAGCCATTGAGGATGTTCCTACACAGCAGCCAATGAAAATGTTCTTACACAGCAGCCAGATTGTGACATCACAGGGATGCTCTGTGATGTCACAATCTGGCTGCTGTGTAGGAAAATTTTCATTGGCTGCTGTGTAGGAACATCCTCAATGGCTGCTGTGTAGGAACATCTTCATGTGCAGGAACATCTTCATCGTCCAGGAAGGGTATAAAAGGGGGCCGCGCCGCCCTGAGAGTCACTAGATAGATAGATAGAGATAGAGACATATAGATAGATAGATAGATAGATAGATAGATAGATAGATAGATAGATAGATAGATAGATAGATAGATAGATAGATAGATAGATAGATAGATAGACACAGCAGCCAATGAGACTGTTCCTACACAGCAGCCAATGAAGATGTTCCTACACAGCAGCCATTGAGGATGTTCCTACACAGCAGCCAATGAAAATGTTCTTACACAGCAGCCAGATTGTGACATCACAGGGATGCTCTGTGATGTCACAATCTGGCTGCTGTGTAGGAACATTTTCATTGGCTGCTGTGTAGGAACATCCTCAATGGCTGCTGTGTAGGAACATCTTCATGTGCAGGAACATCTTCATCGTCCAGGAAGGGTATAAAAGGGGGCCGCGCCGCCCTGAGAGTCACTAGATAGATAGATAGATAGAGATAGAGACATATAGATAGATAGATAGATAGATAGATAGATAGATAGATAGATAGATAGATAGATAGATAGATAGATAGATAGATAGATAGATAGATAGATAGATAGATAGATAGATAGATAGACACAGCAGCCAATGAGACTGTTCCTACACAGCAGCCAATGAAGATGTTCCTACACAGCAGCCATTGAGGATGTTCCTACACAGCAGCCAATGAAAATGTTCTTACACAGCAGCCAGATTGTGACATCACAGGGATGCTCTGTGATGTCACAATCTGGCTGCTGTGTAGGAACATTTTCATTGGCTGCTGTGTAGGAACATCCTCAATGGCTGCTGTGTAGGAACATCTTCATGTGCAGGAACATCTTCATCGTCCAGGAAGGGTATAAAAGGGGGCCGCGCCGCCCTGAGAGTCACTAGATAGATAGATAGAGATATAGATAGATAGATAGATAGATAGATAGATAGATAGATAGATAGATAGATAGATAGATAGATAGATAGATAGACACAGCAGCCAATGAGACTGTTCCTACACAGCAGCCAATGAAGATGTTCCTACACAGCAGCCATTGAGGATGTTCCTACACAGCAGCCAATGAAAATGTTCTTACACAGCAGCCAGATTGTGACATCACAGGGATGCTCTGTGATGTCACAATCTGGCTGCTGTGTAGGAAAATTTTCATTGGCTGCTGTGTAGGAACATCCTCAATGGCTGCTGTGTAGGAACATCTTCATGTGCAGGAACATCTTCATCGTCCAGGAAGGGTATAAAAGGGGGCCGCGCCGCCCTGAGAGTCACTAGATAGATAGATAGAGATAGAGACATATAGATAGATAGATAGATAGATAGATAGATAGATAGATAGATAGATAGATAGATAGATAGATAGATAGATAGATAGATAGATAGATAGATAGATAGACACAGCAGCCAATGAGACTGTTCCTACACAGCAGCCAATGAAGATGTTCCTACACAGCAGCCATTGAGGATGTTCCTACACAGCAGCCAATGAAAATGTTCTTACACAGCAGCCAGATTGTGACATCACAGGGATGCTCTGTGATGTCACAATCTGGCTGCTGTGTAGGAACATTTTCATTGGCTGCTGTGTAGGAACATCCTCAATGGCTGCTGTGTAGGAACATCTTCATGTGCAGGAACATCTTCATCGTCCAGGAAGGGTATAAAAGGGGGCCGCGCCGCCCTGAGAGTCACTAGATAGATGGATAGAGATAGAGACATATAGATAGATAGATATATAGATAGATAGATAGATAGATAGATAGATAGATAGATAGATAGATAGATAGATAGATAGATAGATAGATAGATAGATAGATAGATAGATAGACACAGCAGCCAATGAGACTGTTCCTACACAGCAGCCAATGAAGATGTTCCTACACAGCAGCCATTGAGGATGTTCCTACACAGCAGCCAATGAAAATATTCTTACACAGCAGCCAGATTGTGACATCACAGGGATGCTCTGTGATGTCACAATCTGGCTGCTGTGTAGGAACATTTTCATTGGCTGCTGTGTAGGAACATCCTCAATGGCTGCTGTGTAGGAACATCTTTATGTGCAGGAACATCTTCATCGTCCAGGAAGGGTATAAAAGGGGGCCGCGCCGCCCTGAGAGTCACTAGATAGATGGATAGAGATAGAGACATATAGATAGATAGATAGATAGATAGATTGATGGATAGATAGATAGATAGATAGATAGATAGATAGATAGATAGATAGATAGATAGATAGATAGATAGATAGATAGATAGATTGATAGATAGATAGATAGATAGATAGATAGATAGATAGATAGATAGATAGATAGATAGATAGACACAGCAGCCAATGAGACTGTTCCTACACAGCAGCCAATGAAGATGTTCCTACACAGCAGCCATTGAGGATGTTCCTACACAGCAGCCAATGAAAATTTTCTTACACAGCAGCCAGATTGTGACATCACAGGGATGCTCTGTGATGTCACAATCTGGCTGCTGTGTAGGAACATTTTCATTGGCTGCTGTGTAGGAACATCCTCAATGGCTGCTGTGTAGGAACATCTTCATGTGCAGGAACATCTTCATCGTCCAGGAAGGGTATAAAAGGGGGCCGCGCCGCCCTGAGAGTCACTAGATAGATAGATAGATAGAGATAGAGACATATAGATAGATAGATAGATAGATAGATAGATAGATAGATAGATAGATAGATAGATAGATAGATAGATAGATAGATAGATAGATAGATAGATAGATAGATAGATAGACACAGCAGCCAATGAGACTGTTCCTACACAGCAGCCAATGAAGATGTTCCTACACAGCAGCCATTGAGGATGTTCCTACACAGCAGCCAATGAAAATGTTCTTACACAGCAGCCAGATTGTGACATCACAGGGATGCTCTGTGATGTCACAATCTGGCTGCTGTGTAGGAAAATTTTCATTGGCTGCTGTGTAGGAACATCCTCAATGGCTGCTGTGTAGGAACATCTTCATGTGCAGGAACATCTTCATCGTCCAGGAAGGGTATTAAAGGGGGCCGCGCCGCCCTGAGAGTCACTAGATAGATAGATAGAGATAGAGACATATAGATAGATAGATAGATAGATAGATAGATAGATAGATAGATAGATAGATAGATAGATAGATAGATAGATAGATAGATAGATAGATAGATAGATAGATAGATAGATAGATAGATAGATTGATAGATAGATAGATAGATAGATAGACACAGCAGCCAATGAGACTGTTCCTACACAGCAGCCAATGAAGATGTTCCTACACAGCAGCCATTGAGGATGTTCCTACACAGCAGCCAATGAAAATATTCTTACACAGCAGCCAGATTGTGACATCACAGGGATGCTCTGTGATGTCACAATCTGGCTGCTGTGTAGGAACATTTTCATTGGCTGCTGTGTAGGAACATCCTCAATGGCTGCTGTGTAGGAACATCTTTATGTGCAGGAACATCTTCATCGTCCAGGAAGGGTATAAAAGGGGGCCGCGCCGCCCTGAGAGTCACTAGATAGATGGATAGAGATAGAGACATATAGATAGATAGATAGATAGATAGATAGATAGATAGATAGATAGATAGATAGATAGATAGATAGATAGATAGATAGATAGATAGATAGATAGATAGATAGATAGATAGATAGATAGATAGATAGATAGATAGACACAGCAGCCAATGAGACTGTTCCTACACAGCAGCCAATGAAGATGTTCCTACACAGCAGCCATTGAGGATGTTCCTACACAGCAGCCAATGAAAATGTTCTTACACAGCAGCCAGATTGTGACATCACAGGGATGCTCTGTGATGTCACAATCTGGCTGCTGTGTAGGAACATTTTCATTGGCTGCTGTGTAGGAACATCCTCAATGGCTGCTGTGTAGGAACATCTTCATGTGCAGGAACATCTTCATCGTCCAGGAAGGGTATAAAAGGGGGCCGCGCCGCCCTGAGAGTCACTAGATAGATAGATAGATAGAGATAGAGACATATAGATAGATAGATAGATAGATAGATAGATAGATAGATAGATAGATAGATAGATAGATAGATAGATAGATAGATAGATAGATAGATAGATAGATAGATAGACACAGCAGCCAATGAGACTGTTCCTACACAGCAGCCAATGAAGATGTTCCTACACATCAGCCATTGAGGATGTTCCTACACAGCAGCCAATGAAAATGTTCTTACACAGCAGCCAGATTGTGACATCACAGGGATGCTCTGTGATGTCACAATCTGGCTGCTGTGTAGGAACATTTTCATTGGCTGCTGTGTAGGAACATCCTCAATGGCTGCTGTGTAGGAACATCTTCATGTGCAGGAACATCTTCATCGTCCAGGAAGGGTATAAAAGGGGGCCGCGCCGCCCTGAGAGTCACTAGATAGATAGATAGAGATATAGATAGATAGATAGATAGATAGATAGATAGATAGATAGATAGATAGATAGATAGATAGATAGATAGATAGATAGATAGATAGATAGATAGATAGATAGATAGATAGATAGATAGACACAGCAGCCAATGAGACTGTTCCTACACAGCAGCCAATGAAGATGTTCCTACACAGCAGCCATTGAGGATGTTCCTACACAGCAGCCAATGAAAATGTTCTTACACAGCAGCCAGATTGTGACATCACAGGGATGCTCTGTGATGTCACAATCTGGCTGCTGTGTAGGAAAATTTTCATTGGCTGCTGTGTAGGAACATCCTCAATGGCTGCTGTGTAGGAACATCTTCATGTGCAGGAACATCTTCATCGTCCAGGAAGGGTATAAAAGGGGGCCGCGCCGCCCTGAGAGTCACTAGATAGATAGATAGAGATAGAGACATATAGATAGATAGATAGATAGATAGATAGATAGATAGATAGATAGATAGATAGATAGATAGATAGATAGATAGATAGATAGATAGATAGATAGATAGATAGATAGATAGACACAGCAGCCAATGAGACTGTTCCTACACAGCAGCCAATGAAGATGTTCCTACACAGCAGCCATTGAGGATGTTCCTACACAGCAGCCAATGAAAATGTTCTTACACAGCAGCCAGATTGTGACATCACAGGGATGCTCTGTGATGTCACAATCTGGCTGCTGTGTAGGAACATTTTCATTGGCTGCTGTGTAGGAACATCCTCAATGGCTGCTGTGTAGGAACATCTTCATGTGCAGGAACATCTTCATCGTCCAGGAAGGGTATAAAAGGGGGCCGCGCCGCCCTGAGAGTCACTAGATAGATGGATAGAGATAGAGACATATAGATAGATAGATATATAGATAGATAGATAGATAGATAGATAGATAGATAGATAGATAGATAGATAGATAGATAGATAGATAGATAGATAGATAGATAGATAGATAGATAGATAGATAGACACAGCAGCCAATGAGACTGTTCCTACACAGCAGCCAATGAAGATGTTCCTACACAGCAGCCATTGAGGATGTTCCTACACAGCAGCCAATGAAAATATTCTTACACAGCAGCCAGATTGTGACATCACAGGGATGCTCTGTGATGTCACAATCTGGCTGCTGTGTAGGAACATTTTCATTGGCTGCTGTGTAGGAACATCCTCAATGGCTGCTGTGTAGGAACATCTTTATGTGCAGGAACATCTTCATCGTCCAGGAAGGGTATAAAAGGGGGCCGCGCCGCCCTGAGAGTCACTAGATAGATGGATAGAGATAGAGACATATAGATAGATAGATAGATAGATAGATAGATAGATGGATAGATAGATAGATAGATAGATAGATAGATAGATAGATAGATAGATAGATAGATAGATAGATAGATAGATAGATAGATAGATAGATTGATAGATAGATAGATAGATAGATAGATAGATAGATAGATAGATAGATAGATAGATAGATAGATAGACACAGCAGCCAATGAGACTGTTCCTACACAGCAGCCAATGAAGATGTTCCTACACAGCAGCCATTGAGGATGTTCCTACACAGCAGCCAATGAAAATGTTCTTACACAGCAGCCAGATTGTGACATCACAGGGATGCTCTGTGATGTCACAATCTGGCTGCTGTGTAGGAACATTTTCATTGGCTGCTGTGTAGGAACATCCTCAATGGCTGCTGTGTAGGAACATCTTCATGTGCAGGAACATCTTCATCGTCCAGGAAGGGTATAAAAGGGGGCCGCGCCGCCCTGAGAGTCACTAGATAGATAGATAGATAGAGATAGAGACATATAGATAGATAGATAGATAGATAGATAGATAGATAGATAGATAGATAGATAGATAGATAGATAGATAGATAGATAGATAGACACAGCAGCCAATGAGACTGTTCCTACACAGCAGCCAATGAAGATGTTCCTACACAGCAGCCATTGAGGATGTTCCTACACAGCAGCCAATGAAAATGTTCTTACACAGCAGCCAGATTGTGACATCACAGGGATGCTCTGTGATGTCACAATCTGGCTGCTGTGTAGGAAAATTTTCATTGGCTGCTGTGTAGGAACATCCTCAATGGCTGCTGTGTAGGAACATCTTCATGTGCAGGAACATCTTCATCGTCCAGGAAGGGTATAAAAGGGGGCCGCGCCGCCCTGAGAGTCACTAGATAGATAGATAGAGATAGAGACATATAGATAGATAGATAGATAGATAGATAGATAGATAGATAGATAGATAGATAGATAGATAGATAGATAGATAGATAGATAGATAGATAGACACAGCAGCCAATGAGACTGTTCCTACACAGCAGCCAATGAAGATGTTCCTACACAGCAGCCATTGAGGATGTTCCTACACAGCAGCCAATGAAAATGTTCTTACACAGCAGCCAGATTGTGACATCACAGGGATGCTCTGTGATGTCACAATCTGGCTGCTGTGTAGGAACATTTTCATTGGCTGCTGTGTAGGAACATCCTCAATGGCTGCTGTGTAGGAACATCTTCATGTGCAGGAACATCTTCATCGTCCAGGAAGGGTATAAAAGGGGGCCGCGCCGCCCTGAGAGTCACTAGATAGATAGATAGATAGAGATAGAGACATATAGATAGATAGATAGATAGATAGATAGATAGATAGATAGATAGATAGATAGATAGATAGATAGATAGATAGATAGATAGATAGATAGATAGATAGATAGACACAGCAGCCAATGAGACTGTTCCTACACAGCAGCCAATGAAGATGTTCCTACACAGCAGCCATTGAGGATGTTCCTACACAGCAGCCAATGAAAATGTTCTTACACAGCAGCCAGATTGTGACATCACAGGGATGCTCTGTGATGTCACAATCTGGCTGCTGTGTAGGAACATTTTCATTGGCTGCTGTGTAGGAACATCCTCAATGGCTGCTGTGTAGGAACATCTTCATGTGCAGGAACATCTTCATCGTCCAGGAAGGGTATAAAAGGGGGCCGCGCCGCCCTGAGAGTCACTAGATAGATAGATAGAGATATAGATAGATAGATAGATAGATAGATAGATAGATAGATAGATAGATAGATAGATAGATAGATAGATAGATAGATAGATAGATAGATAGATAGATAGATAGATAGATAGATAGATAGACACAGCAGCCAATGAGACTGTTCCTACACAGCAGCCAATGAAGATGTTCCTACACAGCAGCCATTGAGGATGTTCCTACACAGCAGCCAATGAAAATGTTCTTACACAGCAGCCAGATTGTGACATCACAGGGATGCTCTGTGATGTCACAATCTGGCTGCTGTGTAGGAACATTTTCATTGGCTGCTGTGTAGGAACATCCTCAATGGCTGCTGTGTAGGAACATCTTCATGTGCAGGAACATCTTCATCGTCCAGGAAGGGTATAAAAGGGGGCCGCGCCGCCCTGAGAGTCACTAGATAGATAGATAGAGATAGAGACATATAGATAGATAGATAGATAGATAGATAGATAGATAGATAGATAGATAGATAGATAGATAGATAGATAGATAGATAGATAGATAGATAGACACAGCAGCCAATGAGACTGTTCCTACACAGCAGCCAATGAAGATGTTCCTACACAGCAGCCATTGAGGATGTTCCTACACAGCAGCCAATGAAAATGTTCTTACACAGCAGCCAGATTGTGACATCACAGGGATGCTCTGTGATGTCACAATCTGGCTGCTGTGTAGGAACATTTTCATTGGCTGCTGTGTAGGAACATCCTCAATGGCTGCTGTGTAGGAACATCTTCATGTGCAGGAACATCTTCATCGTCCAGGAAGGGTATAAAAGGGGGCCGCGCCGCCCTGAGAGTCACTAGATAGATAGATAGATAGAGATAGAGACATATAGATAGATAGATAGATAGATAGATAGATAGATAGATAGATAGATAGATAGATAGATAGATAGATAGATAGATAGATAGATAGATAGATAGATAGATAGATAGATAGATAGACACAGCAGCCAATGAGACTGTTCCTACACAGCAGCCAATGAAGATGTTCCTACACAGCAGCCATTGAGGATGTTCCTACACAGCAGCCAATGAAAATGTTCTTACACAGCAGCCAGATTGTGACATCACAGGGATGCTCTGTGATGTCACAATCTGGCTGCTGTGTAGGAACATTTTCATTGGCTGCTGTGTAGGAACATCCTCAATGGCTGCTGTGTAGGAACATCTTCATGTGCAGGAACATCTTCATCGTCCAGGAAGGGTATAAAAGGGGGCCGCGCCGCCCTGAGAGTCACTAGATAGATAGATAGAGATATAGATAGATAGATAGATAGATAGATAGATAGATAGATAGATAGATAGATAGATAGATAGATAGATAGATAGATAGATAGATAGATAGATAGATAGATAGATAGATAGATAGATAGATAGATAGATAGATAGACACAGCAGCCAATGAGACTGTTCCTACACAGCAGCCAATGAAGATGTTCCTACACAGCAGCCATTGAGGATGTTCCTACACAGCAGCCAATGAAAATGTTCTTACACAGCAGCCAGATTGTGACATCACAGGGATGCTCTGTGATGTCACAATCTGGCTGCTGTGTAGGAAAATTTTCATTGGCTGCTGTGTAGGAACATCCTCAATGGCTGCTGTGTAGGAACATCTTCATGTGCAGGAACATCTTCATCGTCCAGGAAGGGTATAAAAGGGGGCCGCGCCGCCCTGAGAGTCACTAGATAGATAGATAGAGATAGAGACATATAGATAGATAGATAGATAGATAGATAGATAGATAGATAGATAGATAGATAGATAGATAGATAGATAGATAGATAGATAGATAGATAGATAGATAGATAGATAGATAGATAGATAGATAGATAGATAGATAGATAGATAGACACAGCAGCCAATGAGACTGTTCCTACACAGCAGCCAATGAAGATGTTCCTACACAGCAGCCATTGAGGATGTTCCTACACAGCAGCCAATGAAAATGTTCTTACACAGCAGCCAGATTGTGACATCACAGGGATGCTCTGTGATGTCACAATCTGGCTGCTGTGTAGGAACATTTTCATTGGCTGCTGTGTAGGAACATCCTCAATGGCTGCTGTGTAGGAACATCTTCATGTGCAGGAACATCTTCATCGTCCAGGAAGGGTATAAAAGGGGGCCGCGCCGCCCTGAGAGTCACTAGATAGATGGATAGAGATAGAGACATATAGATAGATAGATAGATAGATAGATAGATAGATAGATAGATAGATAGATAGATAGATAGATAGATAGATAGATAGATAGATAGATAGATAGATAGATAGATAGATAGATAGACACAGCAGCCAATGAGACTGTTCCTACACAGCAGCCAATGAAGATGTTCCTACACAGCAGCCATTGAGGATGTTCCTACACAGCAGCCAATGAAAATATTCTTACACAGCAGCCAGATTGTGACATCACAGGGATGCTCTGTGATGTCACAATCTGGCTGCTGTGTAGGAACATTTTCATTGGCTGCTGTGTAGGAACATCCTCAATGGCTGCTGTGTAGGAACATCTTTATGTGCAGGAACATCTTCATCGTCCAGGAAGGGTATAAAAGGGGGCCGCGCCGCCCTGAGAGTCACTAGATAGATGGATAGAGATAGAGACATATAGATAGATAGATAGATAGATAGATTGATGGATAGATAGATAGATAGATAGATAGATAGATAGATAGATAGATAGATAGATAGATAGATAGATAGATAGATAGATAGATAGATTGATAGATAGATAGATAGATAGATAGATAGATAGATAGATAGATAGATAGATAGATAGATAGATAGATAGATAGATAGATAGACACAGCAGCCAATGAGACTGTTCCTACACAGCAGCCAATGAAGATGTTCCTACACAGCAGCCATTGAGGATGTTCCTACACAGCAGCCAATGAAAATTTTCTTACACAGCAGCCAGATTGTGACATCACAGGGATGCTCTGTGATGTCACAATCTGGCTGCTGTGTAGGAACATTTTCATTGGCTGCTGTGTAGGAACATCCTCAATGGCTGCTGTGTAGGAACATCTTCATGTGCAGGAACATCTTCATCGTCCAGGAAGGGTATAAAAGGGGGCCGCGCCGCCCTGAGAGTCACTAGATAGATAGATAGATAGAGATAGAGACATATAGATAGATAGATAGATAGATAGATAGATAGATAGATAGATAGATAGATAGATAGATAGATAGATAGATAGATAGATAGATAGATAGATAGATAGATAGATAGATAGATAGATAGATAGATAGATAGATAGATAGACACAGCAGCCAATGAGACTGTTCCTACACAGCAGCCAATGAAGATGTTCCTACACAGCAGCCATTGAGGATGTTCCTACACAGCAGCCAATGAAAATGTTCTTACACAGCAGCCAGATTGTGACATCACAGGGATGCTCTGTGATGTCACAATCTGGCTGCTGTGTAGGAAAATTTTCATTGGCTGCTGTGTAGGAACATCCTCAATGGCTGCTGTGTAGGAACATCTTCATGTGCAGGAACATCTTCATCGTCCAGGAAGGGTATTAAAGGGGGCCGCGCCGCCCTGAGAGTCACTAGATAGATAGATAGAGATAGAGACATATAGATAGATAGATAGATAGATAGATAGATAGATAGATAGATAGATAGATAGATAGATAGATAGATAGATAGATAGATAGATAGATTGATAGATAGATAGATAGATAGATAGACACAGCAGCCAATGAGACTGTTCCTACACAGCAGCCAATGAAGATGTTCCTACACAGCAGCCATTGAGGATGTTCCTACACAGCAGCCAATGAAAATATTCTTACACAGCAGCCAGATTGTGACATCACAGGGATGCTCTGTGATGTCACAATCTGGCTGCTGTGTAGGAACATTTTCATTGGCTGCTGTGTAGGAACATCCTCAATGGCTGCTGTGTAGGAACATCTTTATGTGCAGGAACATCTTCATCGTCCAGGAAGGGTATAAAAGGGGGCCGCGCCGCCCTGAGAGTCACTAGATAGATGGATAGAGATAGAGACATATAGATAGATAGATAGATAGATAGATAGATAGATAGATAGATAGATAGATAGATAGATAGATAGATAGATAGATAGATAGATAGATAGATAGATAGATAGATAGACACAGCAGCCAATGAGACTGTTCCTACACAGCAGCCAATGAAGATGTTCCTACACAGCAGCCATTGAGGATGTTCCTACACAGCAGCCAATGAAAATGTTCTTACACAGCAGCCAGATTGTGACATCACAGGGATGCTCTGTGATGTCACAATCTGGCTGCTGTGTAGGAACATTTTCATTGGCTGCTGTGTAGGAACATCCTCAATGGCTGCTGTGTAGGAACATCTTCATGTGCAGGAACATCTTCATCGTCCAGGAAGGGTATAAAAGGGGGCCGCGCCGCCCTGAGAGTCACTAGATAGATAGATAGATAGAGATAGAGACATATAGATAGATAGATAGATAGATAGATAGATAGATAGATAGATAGATAGATAGATAGATAGATAGATAGATAGATAGATAGATAGACACAGCAGCCAATGAGACTGTTCCTACACAGCAGCCAATGAAGATGTTCCTACACAGCAGCCATTGAGGATGTTCCTACACAGCAGCCAATGAAAATGTTCTTACACAGCAGCCAGATTGTGACATCACAGGGATGCTCTGTGATGTCACAATCTGGCTGCTGTGTAGGAACATTTTCATTGGCTGCTGTGTAGGAACATCCTCAATGGCTGCTGTGTAGGAACATCTTCATGTGCAGGAACATCTTCATCGTCCAGGAAGGGTATAAAAGGGGGCCGCGCCGCCCTGAGAGTCACTAGATAGATAGATAGATAGAGATAGAGACATATAGATAGATAGATAGATAGATAGATAGATAGATAGATAGATAGATAGATAGATAGATAGATAGATAGATAGATAGATAGATAGATAGATAGATAGATAGATAGATAGATAGATAGATAGATAGACACAGCAGCCAATGAGACTGTTCCTACACAGCAGCCAATGAAGATGTTCCTACACAGCAGCCATTGAGGATGTTCCTACACAGCAGCCAATGAAAATGTTCTTACACAGCAGCCAGATTGTGACATCACAGGGATGCTCTGTGATGTCACAATCTGGCTGCTGTGTAGGAACATTTTCATTGGCTGCTGTGTAGGAACATCCTCAATGGCTGCTGTGTAGGAACATCTTCATGTGCAGGAACATCTTCATCGTCCAGGAAGGGTATAAAAGGGGGCCGCGCCGCCCTGAGAGTCACTAGATAGATAGATAGAGATATAGATAGATAGATAGATAGATAGATAGATAGATAGATAGATAGATAGATAGATAGATAGATAGATAGATAGATAGATAGATAGATAGATAGATAGATAGACACAGCAGCCAATGAGACTGTTCCTACACAGCAGCCAATGAAGATGTTCCTACACAGCAGCCATTGAGGATGTTCCTACACAGCAGCCAATGAAAATATTCTTACACAGCAGCCAGATTGTGACATCACAGGGATGCTCTGTGATGTCACAATCTGGCTGCTGTGTAGGAACATTTTCATTGGCTGCTGTGTAGGAACATCCTCAATGGCTGCTGTGTAGGAACATCTTTATGTGCAGGAACATCTTCATCGTCCAGGAAGGGTATAAAAGGGGGCCGCGCCGCCCTGAGAGTCACTAGATAGATGGATAGAGATAGAGACATATAGATAGATAGATAGATAGATAGATAGATAGATAGATAGATAGATAGATAGATAGATAGATAGATAGATAGATAGATAGATAGATAGATAGATAGATAGATAGATAGACACAGCAGCCAATGAGACTGTTCCTACACAGCAGCCAATGAAGATGTTCCTACACAGCAGCCATTGAGGATGTTCCTACACAGCAGCCAATGAAAATGTTCTTACACAGCAGCCAGATTGTGACATCACAGGGATGCTCTGTGATGTCACAATCTGGCTGCTGTGTAGGAACATTTTCATTGGCTGCTGTGTAGGAACATCCTCAATGGCTGCTGTGTAGGAACATCTTCATGTGCAGGAACATCTTCATCGTCCAGGAAGGGTATAAAAGGGGGCCGCGCCGCCCTGAGAGTCACTAGATAGATAGATAGATAGAGATAGAGACATATAGATAGATAGATAGATAGATAGATAGATAGATAGATAGATAGATAGATAGATAGATAGATAGATAGATAGATAGATAGATAGATAGACACAGCAGCCAATGAGACTGTTCCTACACAGCAGCCAATGAAGATGTTCCTACACAGCAGCCATTGAGGATGTTCCTACACAGCAGCCAATGAAAATGTTCTTACACAGCAGCCAGATTGTGACATCACAGGGATGCTCTGTGATGTCACAATCTGGCTGCTGTGTAGGAACATTTTCATTGGCTGCTGTGTAGGAACATCCTCAATGGCTGCTGTGTAGGAACATCTTCATGTGCAGGAACATCTTCATCGTCCAGGAAGGGTATAAAAGGGGGCCGCGCCGCCCTGAGAGTCACTAGATAGATAGATAGATAGAGATAGAGACATATAGATAGATAGATAGATAGATAGATAGATAGATAGATAGATAGATAGATAGATAGATAGATAGATAGATAGATAGATAGATAGATAGATAGATAGATAGATAGATAGATAGACACAGCAGCCAATGAGACTGTTCCTACACAGCAGCCAATGAAGATGTTCCTACACAGCAGCCATTGAGGATGTTCCTACACAGCAGCCAATGAAAATGTTCTTACACAGCAGCCAGATTGTGACATCACAGGGATGCTCTGTGATGTCACAATCTGGCTGCTGTGTAGGAACATTTTCATTGGCTGCTGTGTAGGAACATCCTCAATGGCTGCTGTGTAGGAACATCTTCATGTGCAGGAACATCTTCATCGTCCAGGAAGGGTATAAAAGGGGGCCGCGCCGCCCTGAGAGTCACTAGATAGATAGATAGAGATATAGATAGATAGATAGATAGATAGATAGATAGATAGATAGATAGATAGATAGATAGATAGATAGATAGATAGATAGATAGATAGATAGATAGATAGATAGATAGATAGACACAGCAGCCAATGAGACTGTTCCTACACAGCAGCCAATGAAGATGTTCCTACACAGCAGCCATTGAGGATGTTCCTACACAGCAGCCAATGAAAATGTTCTTACACAGCAGCCAGATTGTGACATCACAGGGATGCTCTGTGATGTCACAATCTGGCTGCTGTGTAGGAAAATTTTCATTGGCTGCTGTGTAGGAACATCCTCAATGGCTGCTGTGTAGGAACATCTTCATGTGCAGGAACATCTTCATCGTCCAGGAAGGGTATAAAAGGGGGCCGCGCCGCCCTGAGAGTCACTAGATAGATAGATAGAGATAGAGACATATAGATAGATAGATAGATAGATAGATAGATAGATAGATAGATAGATAGATAGATAGATAGATAGATAGATAGATAGATAGATAGATAGATAGATAGATAGATAGATAGATAGATAGATAGATAGATAGATAGACACAGCAGCCAATGAGACTGTTCCTACACAGCAGCCAATGAAGATGTTCCTACACAGCAGCCATTGAGGATGTTCCTACACAGCAGCCAATGAAAATGTTCTTACACAGCAGCCAGATTGTGACATCACAGGGATGCTCTGTGATGTCACAATCTGGCTGCTGTGTAGGAACATTTTCATTGGCTGCTGTGTAGGAACATCCTCAATGGCTGCTGTGTAGGAACATCTTCATGTGCAGGAACATCTTCATCGTCCAGGAAGGGTATAAAAGGGGGCCGCGCCGCCCTGAGAGTCACTAGATAGATGGATAGAGATAGAGACATATAGATAGATAGATATATAGATAGATAGATAGATAGATAGATAGATAGATAGATAGATAGATAGATAGATAGATAGATAGATAGATAGATAGATAGATAGACACAGCAGCCAATGAGACTGTTCCTACACAGCAGCCAATGAAGATGTTCCTACACAGCAGCCATTGAGGATGTTCCTACACAGCAGCCAATGAAAATATTCTTACACAGCAGCCAGATTGTGACATCACAGGGATGCTCTGTGATGTCACAATCTGGCTGCTGTGTAGGAACATTTTCATTGGCTGCTGTGTAGGAACATCCTCAATGGCTGCTGTGTAGGAACATCTTCATGTGCAGGAACATCTTCATCGTCCAGGAAGGGTATAAAAGGGGGCCGCGCCGCCCTGAGAGTCACTAGATAGATGGATAGAGATAGAGACATATAGATAGATAGATATATAGATAGATAGATAGATAGATAGATAGATAGATAGATAGATAGATAGATAGATAGATAGATAGATAGATAGATAGATAGATAGATAGATAGATAGACACAGCAGCCAATGAGACTGTTCCTACACAGCAGCCAATGAAGATGTTCCTACACAGCAGCCATTGAGGATGTTCCTACACAGCAGCCAATGAAAATATTCTTACACAGCAGCCAGATTGTGACATCACAGGGATGCTCTGTGATGTCACAATCTGGCTGCTGTGTAGGAACATTTTCATTGGCTGCTGTGTAGGAACATCCTCAATGGCTGCTGTGTAGGAACATCTTTATGTGCAGGAACATCTTCATCGTCCAGGAAGGGTATAAAAGGGGGCCGCGCCGCCCTGAGAGTCACTAGATAGATGGATAGAGATAGAGACATATAGATAGATAGATAGATAGATAGATAGATAGATGGATAGATAGATAGATAGATAGATAGATAGATAGATAGATAGATAGATAGATAGATAGATAGATAGATAGATAGATAGATAGATAGATAGATAGATTGATAGATAGATAGATAGATAGATAGATAGATAGATAGATAGATAGATAGATAGATAGATAGACACAGCAGCCAATGAGACTGTTCCTACACAGCAGCCAATGAAGATGTTCCTACACAGCAGCCATTGAGGATGTTCCTACACAGCAGCCAATGAAAATGTTCTTACACAGCAGCCAGATTGTGACATCACAGGGATGCTCTGTGATGTCACAATCTGGCTGCTGTGTAGGAACATTTTCATTGGCTGCTGTGTAGGAACATCCTCAATGGCTGCTGTGTAGGAACATCTTCATGTGCAGGAACATCTTCATCGTCCAGGAAGGGTATAAAAGGGGGCCGCGCCGCCCTGAGAGTCACTAGATAGATAGATAGATAGAGATAGAGACATATAGATAGATAGATAGATAGATAGATAGATAGATAGATAGATAGATAGATAGATAGATAGATAGATAGATAGATAGATAGATAGATAGATAGATAGATAGATAGATAGACACAGCAGCCAATGAGACTGTTCCTACACAGCAGCCAATGAAGATGTTCCTACACAGCAGCCATTGAGGATGTTCCTACACAGCAGCCAATGAAAATGTTCTTACACAGCAGCCAGATTGTGACATCACAGGGATGCTCTGTGATGTCACAATCTGGCTGCTGTGTAGGAAAATTTTCATTGGCTGCTGTGTAGGAACATCCTCAATGGCTGCTGTGTAGGAACATCTTCATGTGCAGGAACATCTTCATCGTCCAGGAAGGGTATAAAAGGGGGCCGCGCCGCCCTGAGAGTCACTAGATAGATAGATAGAGATAGAGACATATAGATAGATAGATAGATAGATAGATAGATAGATAGATAGATAGATAGATAGATAGATAGATAGATAGATAGATAGATAGATAGATAGATAGATAGATAGATAGATAGACACAGCAGCCAATGAGACTGTTCCTACACAGCAGCCAATGAAGATGTTCCTACACAGCAGCCATTGAGGATGTTCCTACACAGCAGCCAATGAAAATGTTCTTACACAGCAGCCAGATTGTGACATCACAGGGATGCTCTGTGATGTCACAATCTGGCTGCTGTGTAGGAACATTTTCATTGGCTGCTGTGTAGGAACATCCTCAATGGCTGCTGTGTAGGAACATCTTCATGTGCAGGAACATCTTCATCGTCCAGGAAGGGTATAAAAGGGGGCCGCGCCGCCCTGAGAGTCACTAGATAGATAGATAGATAGAGATAGAGACATATAGATAGATAGATAGATAGATAGATAGATAGATAGATAGATAGATAGATAGATAGATAGATAGATAGATAGATAGATAGATAGATAGATAGATAGATAGATAGATAGACACAGCAGCCAATGAGACTGTTCCTACACAGCAGCCAATGAAGATGTTCCTACACAGCAGCCATTGAGGATGTTCCTACACAGCAGCCAATGAAAATGTTCTTACACAGCAGCCAGATTGTGACATCACAGGGATGCTCTGTGATGTCACAATCTGGCTGCTGTGTAGGAACATTTTCATTGGCTGCTGTGTAGGAACATCCTCAATGGCTGCTGTGTAGGAACATCTTCATGTGCAGGAACATCTTCATCGTCCAGGAAGGGTATAAAAGGGGGCCGCGCCGCCCTGAGAGTCACTAGATAGATAGATAGAGATATAGATAGATAGATAGATAGATAGATAGATAGATAGATAGATAGATAGATAGATAGATAGATAGACACAGCAGCCAATGAGACTGTTCCTACACAGCAGCCAATGAAGATGTTCCTACACAGCAGCCATTGAGGATGTTCCTACACAGCAGCCAATGAAAATGTTCTTACACAGCAGCCAGATTGTGACATCACAGGGATGCTCTGTGATGTCACAATCTGGCTGCTGTGTAGGAAAATTTTCATTGGCTGCTGTGTAGGAACATCCTCAATGGCTGCTGTGTAGGAACATCTTCATGTGCAGGAACATCTTCATCGTCCAGGAAGGGTATAAAAGGGGGCCGCGCCGCCCTGAGAGTCACTAGATAGATAGATAGAGATAGAGACATATAGATAGATAGATAGATAGATAGATAGATAGATAGATAGATAGATAGATAGATAGATAGATAGATAGATAGATAGATAGATAGATAGATAGATAGATAGATAGATAGACACAGCAGCCAATGAGACTGTTCCTACACAGCAGCCAATGAAGATGTTCCTACACAGCAGCCATTGAGGATGTTCCTACACAGCAGCCAATGAAAATGTTCTTACACAGCAGCCAGATTGTGACATCACAGGGATGCTCTGTGATGTCACAATCTGGCTGCTGTGTAGGAACATTTTCATTGGCTGCTGTGTAGGAACATCCTCAATGGCTGCTGTGTAGGAACATCTTCATGTGCAGGAACATCTTCATCGTCCAGGAAGGGTATAAAAGGGGGCCGCGCCGCCCTGAGAGTCACTAGATAGATGGATAGAGATAGAGACATATAGATAGATAGATATATAGATAGATAGATAGATAGATAGATAGATAGATAGATAGATAGATAGATAGATAGATAGATAGATAGATAGATAGATAGATAGATAGACACAGCAGCCAATGAGACTGTTCCTACACAGCAGCCAATGAAGATGTTCCTACACAGCAGCCATTGAGGATGTTCCTACACAGCAGCCAATGAAAATATTCTTACACAGCAGCCAGATTGTGACATCACAGGGATGCTCTGTGATGTCACAATCTGGCTGCTGTGTAGGAACATTTTCATTGGCTGCTGTGTAGGAACATCCTCAATGGCTGCTGTGTAGGAACATCTTTATGTGCAGGAACATCTTCATCGTCCAGGAAGGGTATAAAAGGGGGCCGCGCCGCCCTGAGAGTCACTAGATAGATGGATAGAGATAGAGACATATAGATAGATAGATAGATAGATAGATTGATGGATAGATAGATAGATAGATAGATAGATAGATAGATAGATAGATAGATAGATAGATAGATAGATAGATAGATAGATAGATAGATTGATAGATAGATAGATAGATAGATAGATAGATAGATAGATAGATAGATAGATAGATAGATAGATAGATAGATAGATAGATAGATAGATAGACACAGCAGCCAATGAGACTGTTCCTACACAGCAGCCAATGAAGATGTTCCTACACAGCAGCCATTGAGGATGTTCCTACACAGCAGCCAATGAAAATTTTCTTACACAGCAGCCAGATTGTGACATCACAGGGATGCTCTGTGATGTCACAATCTGGCTGCTGTGTAGGAACATTTTCATTGGCTGCTGTGTAGGAACATCCTCAATGGCTGCTGTGTAGGAACATCTTCATGTGCAGGAACATCTTCATCGTCCAGGAAGGGTATAAAAGGGGGCCGCGCCGCCCTGAGAGTCACTAGATAGATAGATAGATAGAGATAGAGACATATAGATAGATAGATAGATAGATAGATAGATAGATAGATAGATAGATAGATAGATAGATAGATAGATAGATAGATAGATAGATAGATAGATAGATAGATAGATAGATAGATAGATAGATAGACACAGCAGCCAATGAGACTGTTCCTACACAGCAGCCAATGAAGATGTTCCTACACAGCAGCCATTGAGGATGTTCCTACACAGCAGCCAATGAAAATGTTCTTACACAGCAGCCAGATTGTGACATCACAGGGATGCTCTGTGATGTCACAATCTGGCTGCTGTGTAGGAAAATTTTCATTGGCTGCTGTGTAGGAACATCCTCAATGGCTGCTGTGTAGGAACATCTTCATGTGCAGGAACATCTTCATCGTCCAGGAAGGGTATTAAAGGGGGCCGCGCCGCCCTGAGAGTCACTAGATAGATAGATAGAGATAGAGACATATAGATAGATAGATAGATAGATAGATAGATAGATAGATAGATAGATAGATAGATAGATAGATAGATAGATAGATAGATAGATAGATAGATAGATAGATAGATAGATAGATAGATTGATAGATAGATAGATAGATAGATAGACACAGCAGCCAATGAGACTGTTCCTACACAGCAGCCAATGAAGATGTTCCTACACAGCAGCCATTGAGGATGTTCCTACACAGCAGCCAATGAAAATATTCTTACACAGCAGCCAGATTGTGACATCACAGGGATGCTCTGTGATGTCACAATCTGGCTGCTGTGTAGGAACATTTTCATTGGCTGCTGTGTAGGAACATCCTCAATGGCTGCTGTGTAGGAACATCTTTATGTGCAGGAACATCTTCATCGTCCAGGAAGGGTATAAAAGGGGGCCGCGCCGCCCTGAGAGTCACTAGATAGATGGATAGAGATAGAGACATATAGATAGATAGATAGATAGATAGATAGATAGATAGATAGATAGATAGATAGATAGATAGATAGATAGATAGATAGATAGATAGATAGATAGATAGATAGATAGATAGATAGATAGATAGATAGATAGATAGACACAGCAGCCAATGAGACTGTTCCTACACAGCAGCCAATGAAGATGTTCCTACACAGCAGCCATTGAGGATGTTCCTACACAGCAGCCAATGAAAATGTTCTTACACAGCAGCCAGATTGTGACATCACAGGGATGCTCTGTGATGTCACAATCTGGCTGCTGTGTAGGAACATTTTCATTGGCTGCTGTGTAGGAACATCCTCAATGGCTGCTGTGTAGGAACATCTTCATGTGCAGGAACATCTTCATCGTCCAGGAAGGGTATAAAAGGGGGCCGCGCCGCCCTGAGAGTCACTAGATAGATAGATAGATAGAGATAGAGACATATAGATAGATAGATAGATAGATAGATAGATAGATAGATAGATAGATAGATAGATAGATAGATAGATAGATAGATAGATAGATAGATAGATAGATAGACACAGCAGCCAATGAGACTGTTCCTACACAGCAGCCAATGAAGATGTTCCTACACATCAGCCATTGAGGATGTTCCTACACAGCAGCCAATGAAAATGTTCTTACACAGCAGCCAGATTGTGACATCACAGGGATGCTCTGTGATGTCACAATCTGGCTGCTGTGTAGGAACATTTTCATTGGCTGCTGTGTAGGAACATCCTCAATGGCTGCTGTGTAGGAACATCTTCATGTGCAGGAACATCTTCATCGTCCAGGAAGGGTATAAAAGGGGGCCGCGCCGCCCTGAGAGTCACTAGATAGATAGATAGAGATATAGATAGATAGATAGATAGATAGATAGATAGATAGATAGATAGATAGATAGATAGATAGATAGATAGATAGATAGATAGATAGATAGATAGATAGATAGATAGATAGATAGACACAGCAGCCAATGAGACTGTTCCTACACAGCAGCCAATGAAGATGTTCCTACACAGCAGCCATTGAGGATGTTCCTACACAGCAGCCAATGAAAATGTTCTTACACAGCAGCCAGATTGTGACATCACAGGGATGCTCTGTGATGTCACAATCTGGCTGCTGTGTAGGAAAATTTTCATTGGCTGCTGTGTAGGAACATCCTCAATGGCTGCTGTGTAGGAACATCTTCATGTGCAGGAACATCTTCATCGTCCAGGAAGGGTATAAAAGGGGGCCGCGCCGCCCTGAGAGTCACTAGATAGATAGATAGAGATAGAGACATATAGATAGATAGATAGATAGATAGATAGATAGATAGATAGATAGATAGATAGATAGATAGATAGATAGATAGATAGATAGATAGATAGATAGACACAGCAGCCAATGAGACTGTTCCTACACAGCAGCCAATGAAGATGTTCCTACACAGCAGCCATTGAGGATGTTCCTACACAGCAGCCAATGAAAATGTTCTTACACAGCAGCCAGATTGTGACATCACAGGGATGCTCTGTGATGTCACAATCTGGCTGCTGTGTAGGAACATTTTCATTGGCTGCTGTGTAGGAACATCCTCAATGGCTGCTGTGTAGGAACATCTTCATGTGCAGGAACATCTTCATCGTCCAGGAAGGGTATAAAAGGGGGCCGCGCCGCCCTGAGAGTCACTAGATAGATGGATAGAGATAGAGACATATAGATAGATAGATATATAGATAGATAGATAGATAGATAGATAGATAGATAGATAGATAGATAGATAGATAGATAGATAGATAGATAGATAGATAGATAGATAGATAGATAGATAGATAGATAGATAGATAGATAGACACAGCAGCCAATGAGACTGTTCCTACACAGCAGCCAATGAAGATGTTCCTACACAGCAGCCATTGAGGATGTTCCTACACAGCAGCCAATGAAAATATTCTTACACAGCAGCCAGATTGTGACATCACAGGGATGCTCTGTGATGTCACAATCTGGCTGCTGTGTAGGAACATTTTCATTGGCTGCTGTGTAGGAACATCCTCAATGGCTGCTGTGTAGGAACATCTTTATGTGCAGGAACATCTTCATCGTCCAGGAAGGGTATAAAAGGGGGCCGCGCCGCCCTGAGAGTCACTAGATAGATGGATAGAGATAGAGACATATAGATAGATAGATAGATAGATAGATAGATAGATGGATAGATAGATAGATAGATAGATAGATAGATAGATAGATAGATAGATAGATAGATAGATAGATAGATAGATAGATAGATAGATAGATTGATAGATAGATAGATAGATAGATAGATAGATAGATAGATAGATAGATAGATAGATAGATAGATAGACACAGCAGCCAATGAGACTGTTCCTACACAGCAGCCAATGAAGATGTTCCTACACAGCAGCCATTGAGGATGTTCCTACACAGCAGCCAATGAAAATGTTCTTACACAGCAGCCAGATTGTGACATCACAGGGATGCTCTGTGATGTCACAATCTGGCTGCTGTGTAGGAACATTTTCATTGGCTGCTGTGTAGGAACATCCTCAATGGCTGCTGTGTAGGAACATCTTCATGTGCAGGAACATCTTCATCGTCCAGGAAGGGTATAAAAGGGGGCCGCGCCGCCCTGAGAGTCACTAGATAGATAGATAGATAGAGATAGAGACATATAGATAGATAGATAGATAGATAGATAGATAGATAGATAGATAGATAGATAGATAGATAGATAGATAGATAGATAGATAGATAGATAGACACAGCAGCCAATGAGACTGTTCCTACACAGCAGCCAATGAAGATGTTCCTACACAGCAGCCATTGAGGATGTTCCTACACAGCAGCCAATGAAAATGTTCTTACACAGCAGCCAGATTGTGACATCACAGGGATGCTCTGTGATGTCACAATCTGGCTGCTGTGTAGGAAAATTTTCATTGGCTGCTGTGTAGGAACATCCTCAATGGCTGCTGTGTAGGAACATCTTCATGTGCAGGAACATCTTCATCGTCCAGGAAGGGTATAAAAGGGGGCCGCGCCGCCCTGAGAGTCACTAGATAGATAGATAGAGATAGAGACATATAGATAGATAGATAGATAGATAGATAGATAGATAGATAGATAGATAGATAGATAGATAGATAGATAGATAGATAGATAGATAGATAGATAGATAGATAGACACAGCAGCCAATGAGACTGTTCCTACACAGCAGCCAATGAAGATGTTCCTACACAGCAGCCATTGAGGATGTTCCTACACAGCAGCCAATGAAAATGTTCTTACACAGCAGCCAGATTGTGACATCACAGGGATGCTCTGTGATGTCACAATCTGGCTGCTGTGTAGGAACATTTTCATTGGCTGCTGTGTAGGAACATCCTCAATGGCTGCTGTGTAGGAACATCTTCATGTGCAGGAACATCTTCATCGTCCAGGAAGGGTATAAAAGGGGGCCGCGCCGCCCTGAGAGTCACTAGATAGATAGATAGATAGAGATAGAGACATATAGATAGATAGATAGATAGATAGATAGATAGATAGATAGATAGATAGATAGATAGATAGATAGATAGATAGATAGATAGATAGACACAGCAGCCAATGAGACTGTTCCTACACAGCAGCCAATGAAGATGTTCCTACACAGCAGCCATTGAGGATGTTCCTACACAGCAGCCAATGAAAATGTTCTTACACAGCAGCCAGATTGTGACATCACAGGGATGCTCTGTGATGTCACAATCTGGCTGCTGTGTAGGAACATTTTCATTGGCTGCTGTGTAGGAACATCCTCAATGGCTGCTGTGTAGGAACATCTTCATGTGCAGGAACATCTTCATCGTCCAGGAAGGGTATAAAAGGGGGCCGCGCCGCCCTGAGAGTCACTAGATAGATAGATAGAGATATAGATAGATAGATAGATAGATAGATAGATAGATAGATAGATAGATAGATAGATAGATAGATAGATAGATAGATAGATAGATAGATAGATAGATAGACACAGCAGCCAATGAGACTGTTCCTACACAGCAGCCAATGAAGATGTTCCTACACAGCAGCCATTGAGGATGTTCCTACACAGCAGCCAATGAAAATGTTCTTACACAGCAGCCAGATTGTGACATCACAGGGATGCTCTGTGATGTCACAATCTGGCTGCTGTGTAGGAAAATTTTCATTGGCTGCTGTGTAGGAACATCCTCAATGGCTGCTGTGTAGGAACATCTTCATGTGCAGGAACATCTTCATCGTCCAGGAAGGGTATAAAAGGGGGCCGCGCCGCCCTGAGAGTCACTAGATAGATAGATAGAGATAGAGACATATAGATAGATAGATAGATAGATAGATAGATAGATAGATAGATAGATAGATAGATAGATAGATAGATAGATAGATAGATAGATAGATAGATAGATAGATAGATAGATAGACACAGCAGCCAATGAGACTGTTCCTACACAGCAGCCAATGAAGATGTTCCTACACAGCAGCCATTGAGGATGTTCCTACACAGCAGCCAATGAAAATGTTCTTACACAGCAGCCAGATTGTGACATCACAGGGATGCTCTGTGATGTCACAATCTGGCTGCTGTGTAGGAACATTTTCATTGGCTGCTGTGTAGGAACATCCTCAATGGCTGCTGTGTAGGAACATCTTCATGTGCAGGAACATCTTCATCGTCCAGGAAGGGTATAAAAGGGGGCCGCGCCGCCCTGAGAGTCACTAGATAGATAGATAGAGATAGAGACATATAGATAGATAGATAGATAGATAGATAGATAGATAGATAGATAGATAGATAGATAGATAGATAGATAGATAGATAGATAGATAGATAGATAGATAGATAGATAGATAGATAGATAGATAGACACAGCAGCCAATGAGACTGTTCCTACACAGCAGCCAATGAAGATGTTCCTACACAGCAGCCATTGAGGATGTTCCTACACAGCAGCCAATGAAAATGTTCTTACACAGCAGCCAGATTGTGACATCACAGGGATGCTCTGTGATGTCACAATCTGGCTGCTGTGTAGGAACATTTTCATTGGCTGCTGTGTAGGAACATCCTCAATGGCTGCTGTGTAGGAACATCTTCATGTGCAGGAACATCTTCATCGTCCAGGAAGGGTATAAAAGGGGGCCGCGCCGCCCTGAGTCACTAGATAGATAGATAGAGATAGAGACATATAGATAGATAGATAGATAGATAGATAGATAGATAGATAGATAGATAGATAGATAGATAGATAGATAGATAGATAGATAGATAGATAGATAGATAGATAGATAGATAGACACAGCAGCCAATGAGACTGTTCCTACACAGCAGCCAATGAAGATGTTCCTACACAGCAGCCATTGAGGATGTTCCTACACAGCAGCCAATGAAAATGTTCTTACACAGCAGCCAGATTGTGACATCACAGGGATGCTCTGTGATGTCACAATCTGGCTGCTGTGTAGGAACATTTTCATTGGCTGCTGTGTAGGAACATCCTCAATGGCTGCTGTGTAGGAACATCTTCATGTGCAGGAACATCTTCATCGTCCAGGAAGGGTATAAAAGGGGGCCGCGCCGCCCTGAGTCACTAGATAGATAGATATAGATAGAGACATATAGATAGATAGATAGATAGATAGATAGATAGATAGATAGATAGATAGATAGATAGATAGATAGATAGATAGATAGATAGATAGATAGATAGATAGATAGATAGATAGATAGACACAGCAGCCAATGAGACTGTTCCTACACAGCAGCCAATGAAGATGTTCCTACACAGCAGCCATTGAGGATGTTCCTACACAGCAGCCAATGAAAATGTTCTTACACAGCAGCCAGATTGTGACATCACAGGGATGCTCTGTGATGTCACAATCTGGCTGCTGTGTAGGAACATTTTCATTGGCTGCTGTGTAGGAACATCCTCAATGGCTGCTGTGTAGGAACATCTTCATGTGCAGGAACATCTTCATCGTCCAGGAAGGGTATAAAAGGGGGCCGCGCCGCCCTGAGAGTCACTAGATAGATAGATAGATAGAGATAGAGACATATAGATAGATAGATAGATAGATAGATAGATAGATAGATAGATAGATAGATAGATAGATAGATAGATAGATTGATAGATAGATAGATAGATAGATAGATAGATAGATAGATAGATAGACACAGCAGCCAATGAGACTGTTCCTACACAGCAGCCAATGAAGATGTTCCTACACAGCAGCCATTGAGGATGTTCCTACACAGCAGCCAATGAAAATGTTCTTACACAGCAGCCAGATTGTGACATCACAGGGATGCTCTGTGATGTCACAATCTGGCTGCTGTGTAGGAAAATTTTCATTGGCTGCTGTGTAGGAACATCCTCAATGGCTGCTGTGTAGGAACATCTTCATGTGCAGGAACATCTTCATCGTCCAGGAAGGGTATAAAAGGGGGCCGCGCCGCCCTGAGAGTCACTAGATAGATAGATAGATAGAGATAGAGACATATAGATAGATAGATAGATAGATAGATAGATAGATAGATAGATAGATAGATAGATAGATAGATAGATAGATAGATAGATAGATAGATAGATAGATAGATAGATAGATAGACACAGCAGCCAATGAGACTGTTCCTACACAGCAGCCAATGAAGATGTTCCTACACAGCAGCCATTGAGGATGTTCCTACACAGCAGCCAATGAAAATGTTCTTACACAGCAGCCAGATTGTGACATCACAGGGATGCTCTGTGATGTCACAATCTGGCTGCTGTGTAGGAACATTTTCATTGGCTGCTGTGTAGGAACATCCTCAATGGCTGCTGTGTAGGAACATCTTCATGTGCAGGGACATCTTCATCGTCCAGGAAGGGTATAAAAGGGGGCCGCGCCGCCCTGAGAGTCACTAGATAGATGGATAGAGATAGAGACATATAGATAGATAGATAGATAGATAGATAGATAGATAGATAGATAGATAGATAGATAGATAGATAGATAGATAGATAGATAGATAGATAGATAGATAGATAGATAGATAGATAGATAGACACAGCAGCCAATGAGACTGTTCCTACACAGCAGCCAATGAAGATGTTCCTACACAGCAGCCATTGAGGATGTTCCTACACAGCAGCCAATGAAAATGTTCCTACACAGCAGCCAGATTGTGACATCACAGGGATGCTCTGTGATGTCACAATCTGGCTGCTGTGTAGGAACATTTTCATTGGCTGCTGTGTAGGAACATCCTCAATGGCTGCTGTGTAGGAACATCTTCATGTGCAGGAACATCTTCATCGTCCAGGAAGGGTATAAAAGGGGGCCGCGCCGCCCTGAGAGTCACTAGATAGATAGATAGAGATAGAGACATATAGATAGATAGATAGATAGATAGATAGATAGATAGATAGATAGATAGATAGATAGATAGATAGATAGATAGATAGATGGATAGACACAGCAGCCAATGAGACTGTTCCTACACAGCAGCCAATGAAGATGTTCCTACACAGCAGCCATTGAGGATGTTCCTACACAGCAGCCAATGAAAATGTTCTTACACAGCAGCCAGATTGTGACATCACAGGGATGCTCTGTGATGTCACAATCTGGCTGCTGTGTAGGAACATTTTCATTGGCTGCTGTGTAGGAACATCCTCAATGGCTGCTGTGTAGGAACATCTTCATGTGCAGGAACATCTTCATCGTCCAGGAAGGGTATAAAAGGGGGCCGCGCCGCCCTGAGAGTCACTAGATAGATAGATAGATAGAGATAGAGACATATAGATAGATAGATAGATAGATAGATAGATAGATAGATAGATAGATAGATAGATAGATAGATAGATAGATAGATAGATTGATAGATAGATAGATAGATAGATAGATAGATAGATAGATAGATAGATAGATAGATAGACACAGCAGCCAATGAGACTGTTCCTACACAGCAGCCAATGAAGATGTTCCTACACAGCAGCCATTGAGGATGTTCCTACACAGCAGCCAATGAAAATGTTCTTACACAGCAGCCAGATTGTGACATCACAGGGATGCTCTGTGATGTCACAATCTGGCTGCTGTGTAGGAAAATTTTCATTGGCTGCTGTGTAGGAACATCCTCAATGGCTGCTGTGTAGGAACATCTTCATGTGCAGGAACATCTTCATCGTCCAGGAAGGGTATAAAAGGGGGCCGCGCCGCCCTGAGAGTCACTAGATAGATGGATAGAGATAGAGACATATAGATAGATAGATAGATAGATAGATAGATAGATAGATAGATAGATAGATAGATAGATAGATAGATAGATAGATAGATAGATAGATAGATAGATAGATAGATAGACACAGCAGCCAATGAGACTGTTCCTACACAGCAGCCAATGAAGATGTTCCTACACAGCAGCCATTGAGGATGTTCCTACACAGCAGCCAATGAAAATGTTCCTACACAGCAGCCAGATTGTGACATCACAGGGATGCTCTGTGATGTCACAATCTGGCTGCTGTGTAGGAACATTTTCATTGGCTGCTGTGTAGGAACATCCTCAATGGCTGCTGTGTAGGAACATCTTCATGTGCAGGAACATCTTCATCGTCCAGGAAGGGTATAAAAGGGGGCCGCGCCGCCCTGAGAGTCACTAGATAGATAGATAGAGATAGAGACATATAGATAGATAGATAGATAGATAGATAGATAGATAGATAGATAGATAGATAGATAGATAGATAGATAGATAGATAGATAGATAGATAGATAGATAGATAGATAGATGGATAGACACAGCAGCCAATGAGACTGTTCCTACACAGCAGCCAATGAAGATGTTCCTACACAGCAGCCATTGAGGATGTTCCTACACAGCAGCCAATGAAAATGTTCTTACACAGCAGCCAGATTGTGACATCACAGGGATGCTCTGTGATGTCACAATCTGGCTGCTGTGTAGGAACATTTTCATTGGCTGCTGTGTAGGAACATCCTCAATGGCTGCTGTGTAGGAACATCTTCATGTGCAGGAACATCTTCATCGTCCAGGAAGGGTATAAAAGGGGGCCGCGCCGCCCTGAGAGTCACTAGATAGATAGATAGATAGATAGAGATAGAGACATATAGATAGATAGATAGATAGATAGATAGATAGATAGATAGATAGATAGATAGATAGATAGATAGATAGATAGATTGATAGATAGATAGATAGATAGATAGATAGATAGATAGATAGATAGATAGATAGACACAGCAGCCAATGAGACTGTTCCTACACAGCAGCCAATGAAGATGTTCCTACACAGCAGCCATTGAGGATGTTCCTACACAGCAGCCAATGAAAATGTTCTTACACAGCAGCCAGATTGTGACATCACAGGGATGCTCTGTGATGTCACAATCTGGCTGCTGTGTAGGAACATTTTCATTGGCTGCTGTGTAGGAACATCCTCAATGGCTGCTGTGTAGGAACATCTTCATGTGCAGGAACATCTTCATCGTCCAGGAAGGGTATAAAAGGGGGCCGCGCCGCCCTGAGAGTCACTAGATAGATAGATAGATAGAGATAGAGACATATAGATAGATAGATAGATAGATAGATAGATAGATAGATAGATAGATAGATAGATAGATAGATAGATAGATAGATAGATAGATAGATAGATAGATAGATAGATAGATAGATAGATAGATAGATAGACACAGCAGCCAATGAGACTGTTCCTACACAGCAGCCAATGAAGATGTTCCTACACAGCAGCCATTGAGGATGTTCCTACACAGCAGCCAATGAAAATGTTCTTACACAGCAGCCAGATTGTGACATCACAGGGATGCTCTGTGATGTCACAATCTGGCTGCTGTGTAGGAACATTTTCATTGGCTGCTGTGTAGGAACATCCTCAATGGCTGCTGTGTAGGAACATCTTCATGTGCAGGAACATCTTCATCGTCCAGGAAGGGTATAAAAGGGGGCCGCGCCGCCCTGAGAGTCACTAGATAGATAGATAGAGATAGAGACATATAGATAGATAGATAGATAGATAGATAGATAGATAGATAGATAGATAGATAGATAGATAGATAGATAGATAGATAGATAGATAGATAGACACAGCAGCCAATGAGACTGTTCCTACACAGCAGCCAATGAAGATGTTCCTACACAGCAGCCATTGAGGATGTTCCTACACAGCAGCCAATGAAAATGTTCTTACACAGCAGCCAGATTGTGACATCACAGGGATGCTCTGTGATGTCACAATCTGGCTGCTGTGTAGGAACATTTTCATTGGCTGCTGTGTAGGAACATCCTCAATGGCTGCTGTGTAGGAACATCTTCATGTGCAGGAACATCTTCATCGTCCAGGAAGGGTATAAAAGGGGGCCGCGCCGCCCTGAGTCACTAGATAGATAGATAGAGATAGAGACATATAGATAGATAGATAGATAGATAGATAGATAGATAGATAGATAGATAGATAGATAGATAGATAGATAGATAGATAGATAGATAGATAGATAGATAGACACAGCAGCCAATGAGACTGTTCCTACACAGCAGCCAATGAAGATGTTCCTACACAGCAGCCATTGAGGATGTTCCTACACAGCAGCCAATGAAAATGTTCTTACACAGCAGCCAGATTGTGACATCACAGGGATGCTCTGTGATGTCACAATCTGGCTGCTGTGTAGGAACATTTTCATTGGCTGCTGTGTAGGAACATCCTCAATGGCTGCTGTGTAGGAACATCTTCATGTGCAGGAACATCTTCATCGTCCAGGAAGGGTATAAAAGGGGGCCGCGCCGCCCTGAGTCACTAGATAGATAGATATAGATAGAGACATATAGATAGATAGATAGATAGATAGATAGATAGATAGATAGATAGATAGATAGATAGATAGATAGATAGATAGATAGATAGATAGACACAGCAGCCAATGAGACTGTTCCTACACAGCAGCCAATGAAGATGTTCCTACACAGCAGCCATTGAGGATGTTCCTACACAGCAGCCAATGAAAATGTTCTTACACAGCAGCCAGATTGTGACATCACAGGGATGCTCTGTGATGTCACAATCTGGCTGCTGTGTAGGAACATTTTCATTGGCTGCTGTGTAGGAACATCCTCAATGGCTGCTGTGTAGGAACATCTTCATGTGCAGGAACATCTTCATCGTCCAGGAAGGGTATAAAAGGGGGCCGCGCCGCCCTGAGAGTCACTAGATAGATAGATAGATAGAGATAGAGACATATAGATAGATAGATAGATAGATAGATAGATAGATAGATAGATAGATAGATAGATAGATAGATAGATTGATAGATAGATAGATAGATAGATAGATAGATAGATAGATAGATAGACACAGCAGCCAATGAGACTGTTCCTACACAGCAGCCAATGAAGATGTTCCTACACAGCAGCCATTGAGGATGTTCCTACACAGCAGCCAATGAAAATGTTCTTACACAGCAGCCAGATTGTGACATCACAGGGATGCTCTGTGATGTCACAATCTGGCTGCTGTGTAGGAAAATTTTCATTGGCTGCTGTGTAGGAACATCCTCAATGGCTGCTGTGTAGGAACATCTTCATGTGCAGGAACATCTTCATCGTCCAGGAAGGGTATAAAAGGGGGCCGCGCCGCCCTGAGAGTCACTAGATAGATAGATAGATAGAGATAGAGACATATAGATAGATAGATAGATAGATAGATAGATAGATAGATAGATAGATAGATAGATAGATAGATAGATAGATAGATAGATAGATAGATAGATAGATAGATAGACACAGCAGCCAATGAGACTGTTCCTACACAGCAGCCAATGAAGATGTTCCTACACAGCAGCCATTGAGGATGTTCCTACACAGCAGCCAATGAAAATGTTCTTACACAGCAGCCAGATTGTGACATCACAGGGATGCTCTGTGATGTCACAATCTGGCTGCTGTGTAGGAACATTTTCATTGGCTGCTGTGTAGGAACATCCTCAATGGCTGCTGTGTAGGAACATCTTCATGTGCAGGGACATCTTCATCGTCCAGGAAGGGTATAAAAGGGGGCCGCGCCGCCCTGAGAGTCACTAGATAGATGGATAGAGATAGAGACATATAGATAGATAGATAGATAGATAGATAGATAGATAGATAGATAGATAGATAGATAGATAGATAGATAGATAGATAGATAGATAGATAGATAGATAGACACAGCAGCCAATGAGACTGTTCCTACACAGCAGCCAATGAAGATGTTCCTACACAGCAGCCATTGAGGATGTTCCTACACAGCAGCCAATGAAAATGTTCCTACACAGCAGCCAGATTGTGACATCACAGGGATGCTCTGTGATGTCACAATCTGGCTGCTGTGTAGGAACATTTTCATTGGCTGCTGTGTAGGAACATCCTCAATGGCTGCTGTGTAGGAACATCTTCATGTGCAGGAACATCTTCATCGTCCAGGAAGGGTATAAAAGGGGGCCGCGCCGCCCTGAGAGTCACTAGATAGATAGATAGAGATAGAGACATATAGATAGATAGATAGATAGATAGATAGATAGATAGATAGATAGATAGATAGATAGATAGATAGATAGATAGATAGATAGATAGATAGATAGATAGATAGATAGATAGATAGATGGATAGACACAGCAGCCAATGAGACTGTTCCTACACAGCAGCCAATGAAGATGTTCCTACACAGCAGCCATTGAGGATGTTCCTACACAGCAGCCAATGAAAATGTTCTTACACAGCAGCCAGATTGTGACATCACAGGGATGCTCTGTGATGTCACAATCTGGCTGCTGTGTAGGAACATTTTCATTGGCTGCTGTGTAGGAACATCCTCAATGGCTGCTGTGTAGGAACATCTTCATGTGCAGGAACATCTTCATCGTCCAGGAAGGGTATAAAAGGGGGCCGCGCCGCCCTGAGAGTCACTAGATAGATAGATAGATAGAGATAGAGACATATAGATAGATAGATAGATAGATAGATAGATAGATAGATAGATAGATAGATAGATAGATAGATAGATAGATAGATAGATTGATAGATAGATAGATAGATAGATAGATAGATAGATAGATAGATAGATAGATAGATAGATAGATAGACACAGCAGCCAATGAGACTGTTCCTACACAGCAGCCAATGAAGATGTTCCTACACAGCAGCCATTGAGGATGTTCCTACACAGCAGCCAATGAAAATGTTCTTACACAGCAGCCAGATTGTGACATCACAGGGATGCTCTGTGATGTCACAATCTGGCTGCTGTGTAGGAAAATTTTCATTGGCTGCTGTGTAGGAACATCCTCAATGGCTGCTGTGTAGGAACATCTTCATGTGCAGGAACATCTTCATCGTCCAGGAAGGGTATAAAAGGGGGCCGCGCCGCCCTGAGAGTCACTAGATAGATGGATAGAGATAGAGACATATAGATAGATAGATAGATAGATAGATAGATAGATAGATAGATAGATAGATAGATAGATAGATAGATAGATAGATAGATAGATAGATAGATAGATAGACACAGCAGCCAATGAGACTGTTCCTACACAGCAGCCAATGAAGATGTTCCTACACAGCAGCCATTGAGGATGTTCCTACACAGCAGCCAATGAAAATGTTCCTACACAGCAGCCAGATTGTGACATCACAGGGATGCTCTGTGATGTCACAATCTGGCTGCTGTGTAGGAACATTTTCATTGGCTGCTGTGTAGGAACATCCTCAATGGCTGCTGTGTAGGAACATCTTCATGTGCAGGAACATCTTCATCGTCCAGGAAGGGTATAAAAGGGGGCCGCGCCGCCCTGAGAGTCACTAGATAGATAGATAGAGATAGAGACATATAGATAGATAGATAGATAGATAGATAGATAGATAGATAGATAGATAGATAGATAGATAGATAGATAGATAGATAGATAGATAGATAGATAGATAGATAGATAGATAGATGGATAGACACAGCAGCCAATGAGACTGTTCCTACACAGCAGCCAATGAAGATGTTCCTACACAGCAGCCATTGAGGATGTTCCTACACAGCAGCCAATGAAAATGTTCTTACACAGCAGCCAGATTGTGACATCACAGGGATGCTCTGTGATGTCACAATCTGGCTGCTGTGTAGGAACATTTTCATTGGCTGCTGTGTAGGAACATCCTCAATGGCTGCTGTGTAGGAACATCTTCATGTGCAGGAACATCTTCATCGTCCAGGAAGGGTATAAAAGGGGGCCGCGCCGCCCTGAGAGTCACTAGATAGATAGATAGATAGAGATAGAGACATATAGATAGATAGATAGATAGATAGATAGATAGATAGATAGATAGATAGATAGATAGATAGATAGATAGATAGATAGATAGATAGATAGATAGATAGATTGATAGATAGATAGATAGATAGATAGACACAGCAGCCAATGAGACTGTTCCTACACAGCAGCCAATGAAGATGTTCCTACACAGCAGCCATTGAGGATGTTCCTACACAGCAGCCAATGAAAATGTTCTTACACAGCAGCCAGATTGTGACATCACAGGGATGCTCTGTGATGTCACAATCTGGCTGCTGTGTAGGAAAATTTTCATTGGCTGCTGTGTAGGAACATCCTCAATGGCTGCTGTGTAGGAACATCTTCATGTGCAGGAACATCTTCATCGTCCAGGAAGGGTATAAAAGGGGGCCGCGCCGCCCTGAGAGTCACTAGATAGATAGATAGATAGAGATAGAGACATATAGATAGATAGATAGATAGATAGATAGATAGATAGATAGATAGATAGATAGATAGATAGATAGATAGATAGATAGATAGATAGATAGATAGATAGATAGATAGATAGATAGATAGATAGATAGATAGATAGATAGACACAGCAGCCAATGAGACTGTTCCTACACAGCAGCCAATGAAGATGTTCCTACACAGCAGCCATTGAGGATGTTCCTACACAGCAGCCAATGAAAATGTTCTTACACAGCAGCCAGATTGTGACATCACAGGGATGCTCTGTGATGTCACAATCTGGCTGCTGTGTAGGAACATTTTCATTGGCTGCTGTGTAGGAACATCCTCAATGGCTGCTGTGTAGGAACATCTTCATGTGCAGGGACATCTTCATCGTCCAGGATGGGTATAAAAGGGGGCCGCGCCGCCCTGAGAGTCACTAGATAGATGGATAGAGATAGAGACATATAGATAGATAGATAGATAGATAGATAGATAGATAGATAGATAGATAGATAGATAGATAGATAGATAGATAGATAGATAGATAGATAGATAGACACAGCAGCCAATGAGACTGTTCCTACACAGCAGCCAATGAAGATGTTCCTACACAGCAGCCATTGAGGATGTTCCTACACAGCAGCCAATGAAAATGTTCCTACACAGCAGCCAGATTGTGACATCACAGGGATGCTCTGTGATGTCACAATCTGGCTGCTGTGTAGGAACATTTTCATTGGCTGCTGTGTAGGAACATCCTCAATGGCTGCTGTGTAGGAACATCTTCATGTGCAGGAACATCTTCATCGTCCAGGAAGGGTATAAAAGGGGGCCGCGCCGCCCTGAGAGTCACTAGATAGATAGATAGAGATAGAGACATATAGATAGATAGATAGATAGATAGATAGATAGATAGATAGATAGATAGATAGATAGATAGATAGATAGATAGATAGATAGATAGATAGATAGATAGATAGATAGATAGATAGATGGATAGACACAGCAGCCAATGAGACTGTTCCTACACAGCAGCCAATGAAGATGTTCCTACACAGCAGCCATTGAGGATGTTCCTACACAGCAGCCAATGAAAATGTTCTTACACAGCAGCCAGATTGTGACATCACAGGGATGCTCTGTGATGTCACAATCTGGCTGCTGTGTAGGAAAATTTTCATTGGCTGCTGTGTAGGAACATCCTCAATGGCTGCTGTGTAGGAACATCTTCATGTGCAGGAACATCTTCATCGTCCAGGAAGGGTATAAAAGGGGGCCGCGCCGCCCTGAGAGTCACTAGATAGATGGATAGAGATAGAGACATATAGATAGATAGATAGATAGATAGATAGATAGATAGATAGATGGATAGATAGATAGATAGATAGATAGATAGATAGATAGATAGATAGATAGATAGATAGATAGATTGATAGATAGATAGATAGATAGATAGATAGATAGATAGATAGATAGATAGATAGATAGATAGATAGATAGATAGATAGACACAGCAGCCAATGAGACTGTTCCTACACAGCAGCCAATGAAGATGTTCCTACACAGCAGCCATTGAGGATGTTCCTACACAGCAGCCAATGAAAATGTTCTTACACAGCAGCCAGATTGTGACATCACAGGGATGCTCTGTGATGTCACAATCTGGCTGCTGTGTAGGAACATTTTCATTGGCTGCTGTGTAGGAACATCCTCAATGGCTGCTGTGTAGGAACATCTTCATGTGCAGGAACATCTTCATCGTCCAGGAAGGGTATAAAAGGGGGCCGCGCCGCCCTGAGAGTCACTAGATAGATAGATAGATAGAGATAGAGACATATAGATAGATAGATAGATAGATAGATAGATAGATAGATAGATAGATAGATAGATAGATAGATAGATAGATAGATAGATAGATAGATAGATAGATAGATAGATAGACACAGCAGCCAATGAGACTGTTCCTACACAGCAGCCAATGAAGATGTTCCTACACAGCAGCCATTGAGGATGTTCCTACACAGCAGCCAATGAAAATGTTCTTACACAGCAGCCAGATTGTGACATCACAGGGATGCTCTGTGATGTCACAATCTGGCTGCTGTGTAGGAACATTTTCATTGGCTGCTGTGTAGGAACATCCTCAATGGCTGCTGTATAGGAACATCTTCATGTGCAGGAACATCTTCATCGTCCAGGAAGGGTATAAAAGGGGGCCGCGCCGCCCTGAGAGTCACTAGATAGATAGATAGAGATAGAGACATATAGATAGATAGATAGATAGATAGATAGATAGATAGATAGATAGATAGATAGATAGATAGATAGATAGATAGACACAGCAGCCAATGAGACTGTTCCTACACAGCAGCCAATGAAGATGTTCCTACACAGCAGCCATTGAGGATGTTCCTACACAGCAGCCAATGAAAATGTTCTTACACAGCAGCCAGATTGTGACATCACAGGGATGCTCTGTGATGTCACAATCTGGCTGCTGTGTAGGAACATTTTCATTGGCTGCTGTGTAGGAACATCCTCAATGGCTGCTGTGTAGGAACATCTTCATGTGCAGGAACATCTTCATCGTCCAGGAAGGGTATAAAAGGGGGCCGCGCCGCCCTGAGTCACTAGATAGATAGATAGAGATAGAGACATATAGATAGATAGATAGATAGATAGATAGATAGATAGATAGATAGATAGATAGATAGATAGATAGATAGATAGATAGATAGATAGATAGATAGATAGATAGACACAGCAGCCAATGAGACTGTTCCTACACAGCAGCCAATGAAGATGTTCCTACACAGCAGCCATTGAGGATGTTCCTACACAGCAGCCAATGAAAATGTTCTTACACAGCAGCCAGATTGTGACATCACAGGGATGCTCTGTGATGTCACAATCTGGCTGCTGTGTAGGAACATTTTCATTGGCTGCTGTGTAGGAACATCCTCAATGGCTGCTGTGTAGGAACATCTTCATGTGCAGGAACATCTTCATCGTCCAGGAAGGGTATAAAAGGGGGCCGCACCGCCCTGAGTCACTAGATAGATAGATATAGATAGAGACATATAGATAGATAGATAGATAGATAGATAGATAGATAGATAGATAGATAGATAGATAGATAGATAGATAGATAGATAGATAGATAGATAGATAGATAGATAGATAGATAGACACAGCAGCCAATGAGACTGTTCCTACACAGCAGCCAATGAAGATGTTCCTACACAGCAGCCATTGAGGATGTTCCTACACAGCAGCCAATGAAAATGTTCTTACACAGCAGCCAGATTGTGACATCACAGGGATGCTCTGTGATGTCACAATCTGGCTGCTGTGTAGGAACATTTTCATTGGCTGCTGTGTAGGAACATCCTCAATGGCTGCTGTGTAGGAACATCTTCATGTGCAGGAACATCTTCATCGTCCAGGAAGGGTATAAAAGGGGGCCGCGCCGCCCTGAGAGTCACTAGATAGATAGATAGATAGAGATAGAGACATATTGATAGATAGATAGATAGATAGATAGATAGATAGATAGATAGATAGATAGATAGATAGATAGATAGATAGATTGATAGATAGATAGATAGATAGATAGATAGATAGATAGATAGATAGATAGATAGACACAGCAGCCAATGAGACTGTTCCTACACAGCAGCCAATGAAGATGTTCCTACACAGCAGCCATTGAGGATGTTCCTACACAGCAGCCAATGAAAATGTTCTTACACAGCAGCCAGATTGTGACATCACAGGGATGCTCTGTGATGTCACAATCTGGCTGCTGTGTAGGAAAATTTTCATTGGCTGCTGTGTAGGAACATCCTCAATGGCTGCTGTGTAGGAACATCTTCATGTGCAGGAACATCTTCATCGTCCAGGAAGGGTATAAAAGGGGGCCGCGCCGCCCTGAGAGTCACTAGATAGATAGATAGATAGAGATAGAGACATATAGATAGATAGATAGATAGATAGATAGATAGATAGATAGATAGATAGATAGATAGATAGATAGATAGATAGATAGATAGATAGATAGATAGATAGATAGATAGATAGATAGATAGATAGACACAGCAGCCAATGAGACTGTTCCTACACAGCAGCCAATGAAGATGTTCCTACACAGCAGCCATTGAGGATGTTCCTACACAGCAGCCAATGAAAATGTTCTTACACAGCAGCCAGATTGTGACATCACAGGGATGCTCTGTGATGTCACAATCTGGCTGCTGTGTAGGAACATTTTCATTGGCTGCTGTGTAGGAACATCCTCAATGGCTGCTGTGTAGGAACATCTTCATGTGCAGGGACATCTTCATCGTCCAGGAAGGGTATAAAAGGGGGCCGCGCCGCCCTGAGAGTCACTAGATAGATGGATAGAGATAGAGACATATAGATAGATAGATAGATAGATAGATAGATAGATAGATAGATAGATAGATAGATAGATAGATAGATAGATAGATAGATAGATAGATAGATAGATAGATAGATAGATAGATAGATAGACACAGCAGCCAATGAGACTGTTCCTACACAGCAGCCAATGAAGATGTTCCTACACAGCAGCCATTGAGGATGTTCCTACACAGCAGCCAATGAAAATGTTCCTACACAGCAGCCAGATTGTGACATCACAGGGATGCTCTGTGATGTCACAATCTGGCTGCTGTGTAGGAACATTTTCATTGGCTGCTGTGTAGGAACATCCTCAATGGCTGCTGTGTAGGAACATCTTCATGTGCAGGAACATCTTCATCGTCCAGGAAGGGTATAAAAGGGGGCCGCGCCGCCCTGAGAGTCACTAGATAGATAGATAGAGATAGAGACATATAGATAGATAGATAGATAGATAGATAGATAGATAGATAGATAGATAGATAGATAGATAGATAGATAGATAGATAGATAGATAGATAGATAGATAGATAGATAGATAGATGGATAGACACAGCAGCCAATGAGACTGTTCCTACACAGCAGCCAATGAAGATGTTCCTACACAGCAGCCATTGAGGATGTTCCTACACAGCAGCCAATGAAAATGTTCTTACACAGCAGCCAGATTGTGACATCACAGGGATGCTCTGTGATGTCACAATCTGGCTGCTGTGTAGGAACATTTTCATTGGCTGCTGTGTAGGAACATCCTCAATGGCTGCTGTGTAGGAACATCTTCATGTGCAGGAACATCTTCATCGTCCAGGAAGGGTATAAAAGGGGGCCGCGCCGCCCTGAGAGTCACTAGATAGATAGATAGATAGAGATAGAGACATATAGATAGATAGATAGATAGATAGATAGATAGATAGATAGATAGATAGATAGATTGATAGATAGATAGATAGATAGATAGATAGATAGATAGATAGATAGATAGATAGATAGATAGATAGATAGATAGACACAGCAGCCAATGAGACTGTTCCTACACAGCAGCCAATGAAGATGTTCCTACACAGCAGCCATTGAGGATGTTCCTACACAGCAGCCAATGAAAATGTTCCTACACAGCAGCCAGATTGTGACATCACAGGGATGCTCTGTGATGTCACAATCTGGCTGCTGTGTAGGAACATTTTCATTGGCTGCTGTGTAGGAACATCCTCAATGGCTGCTGTGTAGGAACATCTTCATGTGCAGGAACATCTTCATCGTCCAGGAAGGGTATAAAAGGGGGCCGCGCCGCCCTGAGAGTCACTAGATAGATAGATAGAGATAGAGACATATAGATAGATAGATAGATAGATAGATAGATAGATAGATAGATAGATAGATAGATAGATAGATAGATAGATAGATAGATAGATAGATGGATAGACACAGCAGCCAATGAGACTGTTCCTACACAGCAGCCAATGAAGATGTTCCTACACAGCAGCCATTGAGGATGTTCCTACACAGCAGCCAATGAAAATGTTCTTACACAGCAGCCAGATTGTGACATCACAGGGATGCTCTGTGATGTCACAATCTGGCTGCTGTGTAGGAACATTTTCATTGGCTGCTGTGTAGGAACATCCTCAATGGCTGCTGTGTAGGAACATCTTCATGTGCAGGAACATCTTCATCGTCCAGGAAGGGTATAAAAGGGGGCCGCGCCGCCCTGAGAGTCACTAGATAGATAGATAGATAGAGATAGAGACATATAGATAGATAGATAGATAGATAGATAGATAGATAGATAGATAGATAGATAGATAGATAGATAGATAGATAGATAGATAGATAGATAGATAGATAGATAGATAGATAGATAGATAGATTGATAGATAGATAGATAGATAGATAGACACAGCAGCCAATGAGACTGTTCCTACACAGCAGCCAATGAAGATGTTCCTACACAGCAGCCATTGAGGATGTTCCTACACAGCAGCCAATGAAAATGTTCTTACACAGCAGCCAGATTGTGACATCACAGGGATGCTCTGTGATGTCACAATCTGGCTGCTGTGTAGGAAAATTTTCATTGGCTGCTGTGTAGGAACATCCTCAATGGCTGCTGTGTAGGAACATCTTCATGTGCAGGAACATCTTCATCGTCCAGGAAGGGTATAAAAGGGGGCCGCGCCGCCCTGAGAGTCACTAGATAGATAGATAGATAGAGATAGAGACATATAGATAGATAGATAGATAGATAGATAGATAGATAGATAGATAGATAGATAGATAGATAGATAGATAGATAGATAGATAGATAGATAGATAGATAGATAGATAGATAGATAGATAGACACAGCAGCCAATGAGACTGTTCCTACACAGCAGCCAATGAAGATGTTCCTACACAGCAGCCATTGAGGATGTTCCTACACAGCAGCCAATGAAAATGTTCTTACACAGCAGCCAGATTGTGACATCACAGGGATGCTCTGTGATGTCACAATCTGGCTGCTGTGTAGGAACATTTTCATTGGCTGCTGTGTAGGAACATCCTCAATGGCTGCTGTGTAGGAACATCTTCATGTGCAGGGACATCTTCATCGTCCAGGATGGGTATAAAAGGGGGCCGCGCCGCCCTGAGAGTCACTAGATAGATGGATAGAGATAGAGACATATAGATAGATAGATAGATAGATAGATAGATAGATAGATAGATAGATAGATAGATAGATAGATAGATAGATAGATAGATAGATAGATAGACACAGCAGCCAATGAGACTGTTCCTACACAGCAGCCAATGAAGATGTTCCTACACAGCAGCCATTGAGGATGTTCCTACACAGCAGCCAATGAAAATGTTCCTACACAGCAGCCAGATTGTGACATCACAGGGATGCTCTGTGATGTCACAATCTGGCTGCTGTGTAGGAACATTTTCATTGGCTGCTGTGTAGGAACATCCTCAATGGCTGCTGTGTAGGAACATCTTCATGTGCAGGAACATCTTCATCGTCCAGGAAGGGTATAAAAGGGGGCCGCGCCGCCCTGAGAGTCACTAGATAGATAGATAGAGATAGAGACATATAGATAGATAGATAGATAGATAGATAGATAGATAGATAGATAGATAGATAGATAGATAGATAGATAGATAGATAGATAGATAGATGGATAGACACAGCAGCCAATGAGACTGTTCCTACACAGCAGCCAATGAAGATGTTCCTACACAGCAGCAATTGAGGATGTTCCTACACAGCAGCCAATGAAAATGTTCTTACACAGCAGCCAGATTGTGACATCACAGGGATGCTCTGTGATGTCACAATCTGGCTGCTGTGTAGGAAAATTTTCATTGGCTGCTGTGTAGGAACATCCTCAATGGCTGCTGTGTAGGAACATCTTCATGTGCAGGAACATCTTCATCGTCCAGGAAGGGTATAAAAGGGGGCCGCGCCGCCCTGAGTCACTAGATAGATAGATAGAGATAGAGACATATAGATAGATAGATAGATAGATAGATAGATAGATAGATAGATAGATAGATAGATAGATAGATAGATAGATAGATAGATAGATAGATAGATAGATAGATAGATGGATAGATAGATAGATAGATAGATAGATAGACACAGCAGCCAATGAGACTGTTCCTACACAGCAGCCAATGAAGATGTTCCTACACAGCAGCCATTGAGGATGTTCCTACACAGCAGCCAATGAAAATGTTCTTACACAGCAGCCAGATTGTGACATCACAGGGATGCTCTGTGATGTCACACTCTGGCTGCTGTGTAGGAACATTTTCATTGGCTGCTGTGTAGGAACATCCTCAATGGCTGCTGTGTAGGAACATCTTCATGTGCAGGAACATCTTCATCGTCCAGGAAGGGTATAAAAGGGGGCCGCGCCGCCCTGAGAGTCACTAGATAGATAGATAGAGATAGAGACATATAGATAGATAGATAGATAGATAGATAGATAGATAGATAGATAGATAGATAGATAGATAGATAGATAGATAGATAGATAGATAGATAGATAGATGGATAGACACAGCAGCCAATGAGACTGTTCCTACACAGCAGCCAATGAAGATGTTCCTACACAGCAGCAATTGAGGATGTTCCTACACAGCAGCCAATGAAAATGTTCTTACACAGCAGCCAGATTGTGACATCACAGGGATGCTCTGTGATGTCACAATCTGGCTGCTGTGTAGGAAAATTTTCATTGGCTGCTGTGTAGGAACATCCTCAATGGCTGCTGTGTAGGAACATCTTCATGTGCAGGAACATCTTCATCGTCCAGGAAGGGTATAAAAGGGGGCCGCGCCGCCCTGAGTCACTAGATAGATAGATAGAGATAGAGACATATAGATAGATAGATAGATAGATAGATAGATAGATAGATAGATAGATAGATAGATAGATAGATAGATAGATAGATAGATAGATAGATAGATAGATAGATAGATAGATAGATGGATAGATAGATAGATAGATAGATAGATAGATAGACACAGCAGCCAATGAGACTGTTCCTACACAGCAGCCAATGAAGATGTTCCTACACAGCAGCCATTGAGGATGTTCCTACACAGCAGCCAATGAAAATGTTCTTACACAGCAGCCAGATTGTGACATCACAGGGATGCTCTGTGATGTCACACTCTGGCTGCTGTGTAGGAACATTTTCATTGGCTGCTGTGTAGGAACATCCTCAATGGCTGCTGTGTAGGAACATCTTCATGTGCAGGGACATCTTCATCGTCCAGGATGGGTATAAAAGGGGGCCGCGCCGCCCTGAGAGTCACTAGATAGATGGATAGAGATAGAGACATATAGATAGATAGATAGATAGATAGATAGATAGATAGATAGATAGATAGATAGATAGATAGATAGATAGATAGATAGATAGATAGATAGATAGATAGATAGATAGATAGATAGATAGATAGATAGACACAGCAGCCAATGAGACTGTTCCTACACAGCAGCCAATGAAGATGTTCCTACACAGCAGCCATTGAGGATGTTCCTACACAGCAGCCAATGAAAATGTTCCTACACAGCAGCCAGATTGTGACATCACAGGGATGCTCTGTGATGTCACAATCTGGCTGCTGTGTAGGAACATTTTCATTGGCTGCTGTGTAGGAACATCCTCAATGGCTGCTGTGTAGGAACATCTTCATGTGCAGGAACATCTTCATCGTCCAGGAAGGGTATAAAAGGGGGCCGCGCCGCCCTGAGAGTCACTAGATAGATAGATAGATAGAGATAGAGACATATAGATAGATAGATAGATAGATAGATAGATAGATAGATAGATAGATAGATAGATAGATAGATAGATAGATAGATAGATAGATAGATAGATAGATAGACACAGCAGCCAATGAGACTGTTCCTACACAGCAGCCAATGAAGATGTTCCTACACAGCAGCCATTGAGGATGTTCCTACACAGCAGCCAATGAAAATGTTCTTACACAGCAGCCAGATTGTGACATCACAGGGATGCTCTGTGATGTCACAATCTGGCTGCTGTGTAGGAACATTTTCATTGGCTGCTGTGTAGGAACATCCTCAATGGCTGCTGTGTAGGAACATCTTCATGTGCAGGGACATCTTCATCGTCCAGGATGGGTATAAAAGGGGGCCGCGCCGCCCTGAGAGTCACTAGATAGATGGATAGAGATAGAGACATATAGATAGATAGATAGATAGATAGATAGATAGATAGATAGATAGATAGATAGATAGATAGATAGATAGATAGATAGATAGATAGATAGATAGATAGATAGATAGATAGATAGATAGATAGATAGACACAGCAGCCAATGAGACTGTTCCTACACAGCAGCCAATGAAGATGTTCCTACACAGCAGCCATTGAGGATGTTCCTACACAGCAGCCAATGAAAATGTTCTTACACAGCAGCCAGATTGTGACATCACAGGGATGCTCTGTGATGTCACAATCTGGCTGCTGTGTAGGAACATTTTCATTGGCTGCTGTGTAGGAACATCCTCAATGGCTGCTGTGTAGGAACATCTTCATGTAGGAACATCTTCATCGTCCAGGAAGGGTATAAAAGGGGGCCGCGCCGCCCTGAGAGTCACTAGATAGATAGATAGAGATAGAGACAGATAGATAGATAGATAGATAGATAGATAGATAGATAGATAGATAGATAGATAGATAGATAGATAGATAGATAGATAGATAGATAGATAGACACAGCAGCCAATGAGACTGTTCCTACACAGCAGCCAATGAAGATGTTCCTACACAGCAGCCATTGAGGATGTTCCTACACAGCAGCCAATGAAAATGTTCTTACACAGCAGCCAGATTGTGACATCACAGGGATGCTCTGTGATGTCACAATCTGGCTGCTGTGTAGGAACATTTTCATTGGCTGCTGTGTAGGAACATCCTCAATGGCTGCTGTGTAGGAACATCTTCATGTGCAGGAACATCTTCATCGTCCAGGAAGGGTATAAAAGGGGGCCGCGCCGCCCTGAGAGTCACTAGATAGATAGATAGAGACATATAGATAGATAGATAGATAGATAGATAGATAGATAGATAGATAGATAGATAGATAGATAGATAGATAGATAGATAGATAGATAGATAGATAGATAGATAGATAGATAGATAGATAGATAGATAGATAGACACAGCAGCCAATGAGACTGTTCCTACACAGCAGCCAA
>NW_028176485.1:267500-295000 GCF_949987555.1 Borostomias antarcticus
CCTTAGCTAAGGCTGAAATTACTCTGTCCGATGCATTCAAGTGATCCGCCAAGACAGCGGAGAGAGTCATGAGTTCAGTTTGGGTGTTATACATGCCATAGTTAGGGAAAAATACACCAAAAATAAACTGAAAGGGCGATATAGCACGACGATGTCTATAATTGGATTGATGATGAATTACCTGCATTTCAGCGTGATCCACCTTCCTAATCATGGGGATTAAATGAGCAAGATAGCATCTTCCTACACTGTTGCTATTTAGGTTTGAATAAGCTGTATCGCCACAGACTAGAAATACCCCTTTTGGAAGGCCTATCGCTGAACCTGGATACAAGAATTCGTAGATAGGAGCAACGCAGGAGCTAGTGCCTAGATCATTAATTTGTGTCCTAATTTGTGTGTTGTATCTGAAAAGATCAATACAGGCTGTAACCTGTTGAAGAGGTACTACTTTGAATTGGTCGACTTGATTTTGATGTTCCATTTCTTGAGGATGCAATTTTGTTTGTGCTTTAATGATACAATCGATAATTTGACATTTTAATCCAGAAATGGTAATTGAATTTCGCCAATTAACTGTAGTAGATACAGCTGTGCAAGCTAACCTAGTACTCGGTGCATGATTGTCTATTTGGACTAATATAACTTGAATTTTGTGAACCAATCCCTGTCCAGCTATTTCAGAAAAGTGTGTAACCTTGAACAGAATAAGGCGGGAGAAATTAGAAGGTCTATGATTCTCATTAACCTCTAGTGTCAATTTGCTTAGAATAACCTCTTCAATCCCTGTATAGGAGTTACCTAGTCTATCTAATCCTACATGAAAATGACAAGCAGAGGATTGTCCAGGAGCAGAGAAAACATGAGTAGCTAAACCCTGCCAGTCATAGTGTGACCATTCTGCTTGGGTTAAAGGAATTGGATAGAATATGGGCGCAGCAGTACTAAGAGGTACATTTTGACAAATCCAACAGTTAGCGTAGTTCATTCTATGTGCAAAGTCTCTGACTACACTAATAGCTTCATTAGGATGCTTCTTTTCCTGTCCAATTGACTTAGCTGATTTGGTTAGGTGCATAGAGCAGTTAAACACAGTACCTCGAGGATAATCTGGAACAGATCTACAAATGTCAACTCCATAATTCTTTGTTCTTGATACTCGCATAACATCTTTAGCTAAAACACACCAATAAGGAGAATCTTTCTCTACATTAACTTCAGTCACAGTTACAATAGTAGAACCTGGGAATCGTTTGTTACTTTCAAATCTCACATAAGCAGTATGCAGCATCTTCCATCCATCTTCGTCTACCGTATAGACCCAACAGTCAAGTGGAGTGCAACGCTCAACGGGACAAACGAATACTGGAGTGTGTTCTTGTCTTTTCCTTCGTTCAATGGTTTCAGTTTCAGGAGAGAACTGGTCCGAGTTCTCTTTCAAGGGGGGTGCGAGTAGGTGTGTGAGGGGGAGTGTGGTTGGATTATGATTGGGCGTTGCTGGGGCAGGGGTCAAAGTTGTCATCATGACAGCAATGAGGAAAAGATAGGGTGTGTTATCCTTGGTCTGATTCCTCAGATGAGGAGACCAGAGAGTGAGCTTTCGCCCTGGTGGTGACACCGGGTAATGCATCTTGGTTGTTGGAATCTTTTGGCCGGCTGGCCTCCTCTTGGTTTGGAACCAGCCTGCAGTGGGTGGCGTGTACCCAAGACGTCCTCTCAGCTACTTTGATGGCCGTCTGGGTTGTCAGCAAGATCTGGTACGGGCCCAGCCAACGAGCACTATTCCACGCCTTCCGTTTCAGGTCCCGGATCACCACCCATTGGCCTGGCTGGAGGTGATGCAAGAAACCCTCTCTGGCATCCGGGATGGTCGCCTTCACTCTGTTGAAGAGATCTTTTAGTATGTTGTTGAGTGCCAGACAATACTGTACCATGTCCTGTTCACAGGACATCAGAGTCAGCTTGTTCTGGGGAAAAGGTTTGTTAAACATTCTCATAGGTCTACCAGAAATGATTTCATAGGGGGAGAGCCCCGTAGTTTGGTGGGGACGGCCCCTCATGAACATCAAAGCTAAAGGTAAAATTTTCATCCATGACAGATTTGTCTCTGCCATCAGTTTGGTGAGCTTAACCTTCAATGTCTGGTTAGCTCTTTCTACAATCCCGGCTGATGCAGCATGGTAACTGCAGTGCGTTCGGAGGTCAATTTGCAAACTCTTACAAATCTCATTAATCACATTATTCACAAAATGGCTTCCTCTATCAGAGGAAATTTTCAAAGGCAATCCCCATCTGGGGATTATCTCTCGGAGGAGACTCCTGGCCACAGCGATTGCTGAGGCATGCCTGCAAGGGAAAACTTCAGTCCACTTAGAAAAAACATCAGTTAAGACAAGGCAATATTTATACCCTTCGCATGGTGTAAGTTCAATAAAATCCATCATCACATGTTCCCACGGAGACTCTGGTCTCGGGTGAGCTGACATTTTCATTTTGATACCTTTCCCAATGTTGTTTTGCATACAGATGATGCATTTGGCACAACTCTGCTCTGCAAACACAGTGAACCCTGGCGCATACCAATACCTTTGCACATCATCCACAACTCCTAATTTTGAAATATGATCAGGACCATGCGCTAGTTTGAACGCATACTGGAAACAAGAACGAGGTAAGACTGGTTTGTTATTAGGTCCTAGCCATAACCTGCTTTCATCATTGAATGTGCATTTGGTTTTCCACTTCTTCTTCTCATCAGGAGGAGCAGATTCCTGTAGGTCGGCAATGTCGTTCAGAGACATGGGAGGAGAGACCTGTGAATCCACAGATGAGAGAGAGAGCATAGACAACACAGGAGCGCAAGAGGAGAGTGCCGCCGCTTTAGCAGCTGAGTCAGCAGCCGTATTACCTATGGACACAGGATCCAAGGTTCTAGCATGAGCTTTACATTTGCATACTGCTAAACTGGATGGCAACAACATTGCTTGCAATAAATGGTTAATCAAAGTATTATGAGCAATGGGTTTACCACTTGAGGTAAGGAACCCACGATTCCTCCATAGCATCGCAAAATCATGGACTGTGCTAAACGCATATGCACTGTCAGTGTGGATAGTAGCAGACTTACCCTTGGCTAAAATACATGCCCTGGTGAGCGCAAATAATTCAGCAGCCTGTGCAGAGAGATGGTTAGGAAGTCTGGCTGATTCCAGCACTGTAACAGCAGTAGTAACCGCATAGGCAACAACAGGCTCACCAGCTTGTGATCGCTGGGCAGAACCATCCACAAAGAGTTCAAAATCAGGGTTAGACAAAGGAACATCAGTGAGGTCAGGGCGTGGCTTACTGACTAAGTCAATAACAGCCACACAATCATGTGGATCTCCGTCATCTGGTGTTGGCAACAGTGTCGCTGGATTCAGGACAGTACATCTCTGGAGAGTAACATTAGACATGGTTAGTAACACATTCTGATAGTGTAACAGTCTCGCTGGATGCAGGTGTGAGGTCTTTGCCTGTAAAAGTAAAGCAGAGACAGCATGTGGAACATTCACGATTAGTGGTCGCATGGCTACCACGTCGACACATCCCAATACTGCTTCAGTGGCCGCCGCCACTGATCTAAGACATGGGATTAACCCTCTAACTACACTATCAAGCCTTTTAGAGTAGTATGCTACCGGTCTGTACCGGTCCCCATGCTTTTGGGTTAAAACGGCGGACATATAACCGTCCTTTTCATTTGTGAAAAGGTGGAAAGGCTTTTCATAGTCAGGGAGACCTAAACAAGGGGCTGTAGACAGCCTCTGTTTAAGGGCCGTTAGAGTCAGTCGTGCTTCGTCAGTCCAGGTGATTTGGTCAGAGGGAGAAAGGTTGCGTCCGTGGGCCAGATCGGACAAGGGTTGTGTGAGCTCAGCGAAATCCGGGACCCAGGCCCGGCAATAGTTTGCAGTTCCTAACAGAGACATCATTTGTTTTTTGGTTGTAGGCATGGGCAGAGCAAGGATAGCCTCCACACGGCTGCTACCTAAAGATTTTCCATTTTTAGAAATAACGTGACCTAGGTATGTAACCTGTTCACGCACCAGCTGGATTTTGTGTTTGGAAACCTTATGGCCATTCTCTGCTAAATAAAACAACAATGCGTTTGTGTCTTTGACACATGACTCCTTGTCTGAGCTAGCAACAAGCAAATCATCCATATACTGGACAATGATGCTATTCTGTGGTGGAATAAACCCTTCTAAGCTGCGCGCGAGCTCTGCATTGTAGATAGAAGGACTATCAACAAATCCTTGAGGCATAACATTCCACACATATGTTTTGTTCTTGAACTGGAAAGCAAACCAATGTCTGCTATCAGGGTGTACAGGTACAGAAAAAAATGCATTACTGAGATCAATAACACTAAAAAAAGTAGCTGATGAAGGAATGGAGGCAAGGAGGGTTACAGGATTAGGACAAAGAGGAGTCCTAGCAATGACAGCTTCATTAACACAACGCAAATCTTGAACAAAACGCCATTCTCCTGAGGCTTTGCGCACAGGGAGGATTGGAGAATTGACAGGAGAGCTGTCAACCTCAGAAATGGCTCCACGCTCTAACAAAGATGCATGTACCTCTGCAATACCTTCTATAGCCTCTAGAGGGAGCGGGTACTGAGCGCGCTTTGGTCGGAATGAACCTTTAGGGGTAACTACAACAGGATTCACGTTTCGAATTTTCCCTATATCAAATTTGTCCTTTGCCCATAATGAATTTGGAAGTCCTTGTAACACAGATAAATCTTCAGATAAGTCATCAGATTGTGTCTGGAAGAAACATGATCCTTGGATTCCCCTAGTGACTGGAATAGCCCAGGTGTAAGGAAATGCTCTTACCCCCGTCTTGGCGGAATACCTCATTTGATGAGGATTTCCGACCCAGTCCGTTATTGTCATTATGTCCATCAGCCACGCATCAGCATCCCTCCTATTAACAAACTCAGAAACAGCAAGAGACACATGAGGCACAGAATGACCATCATACAGCTGTTTCTGTGTACCGTTAAGGTCGACAGAAAGAACTGCATGATCCGGTCCAACATACAACACATTACACATCAATGTCTCATCCACTTGAGGCAACATCCAAGTGTCCTCAAACCCATGGTCTTGGCTTAAAAAAGATGTTGATGCGGTACAGAGCAAGTTATCATGAGGGCTGAGCGGAGCATCGTAGCTATAACATGTCCGTACTTTTGAAAACAACTTTTCCAAATGTTGTGATGTATGAGTGTTACAATCAACATACCAATTATAAGACCAATCGGTAGGCGCGTCGTTGTACATGGTTGTCACCTCCGGAGGTGTCATTGTTGATGATCTGAGTATGGTGACACCTTCTGAGGAGCAGGTCATCTGGAAACCTAGCTTACATAACAAGTCTCGCCCACAAAGATTCACTGGACAACATTCACTCAAAATGAACTGGTGTGTTAGCTGACAATCATCTACTTCCACTTTCAATGGAACAGTCACTCTTTCATTCTTCACAATGCCTGCAGCACCAACAGTTTTAGCCAGCTCCTCAGTCACTTGAGGACGCTGTGTCATGCTAGCAGTACTAATTACAGAAGAATGAGCACCTGTGTCAGCCAAAAAAAACAAACTTTCCCCATTAACAGTCATAGTTACAGTAGGATTATCAGATGGTTTGGTATGCAGATTAAGGTATTGATGAATATGAATGATTCTCTCCTCATCACGTACACACTCACTTTCCCTAGCTTTCCCTACCTGTCCTACACCTAGTCAGAAACCACTTCCCTGCGGAGAACTGACAGAGACTCCAGGAGGGGGTGCAGATCCCCATTGGTTAGGAGAAGACCTTTGTACCCTAGCGTATTGTCTACATTCCCTCCAGAAATGCCCTTTTCTCCCACAGTGATTACAGCGCTCATTTGATTTGTTAAACCTGCTGGTTGGTTGTGAATTACCCTGATTCCCTCTATTCTCCCTTGATTGTTGACGCTGTCCATCTCTCTGCTGTGGCTCTGTGCGAGCATTGGAGTTGAAGTACCTAACCTGTGCAGCCTGCAGCTTCACGTCAGAGTCCTTCTTTTCAGCAGCCTCCCTTTGCTCCTTTAGCAGAGTGAAACGTTCGGCAAATCTGAACACACCCACGACCTGTACTAGCGGTTGTGTTTCCCAGTTTACACACGAAGTCCTGACTTGGTCACTAAGGGCAGGGAGAACATTGTTCATTAATTGTTGTTTCAAAACAGTATTGTAGTCATTGGCATGCTTATTCATGCCCGAGTGAAGAGAAAAAGTTTTCTCCAGGCGTTCATAAAAATCATCGAAAGATTCATTCAGCTTCTGTTTACAGGAGGAGATCAGGTCCCAGTTAGTTTGTGGAGGGAACCGGAGCCTGATTCTCTGCAGCAGCTGTAACACCTGAGGTGCAAATAAAGGATCATCAAAAGTCAATTTATCATCAAAATTTCCCCTTATATCAGCCCATTTGAGACGTAGCGCAAGCCTCATTACAGCCTCAAGTTCCTCAGAGTGCGGTCTGTACATCTGAACAGCTGCATTCACATCTCTCTCAAAGCTGTCAATGTCCTTAGCAGGATCAGGTAATGAGGAAGCCAGCTCCCGCAGCTCATCACAACGGAAAGGTCTGTAGACATCAGAAAAAGGGCTCCATATGGCGTGACCTGGATGGCCCAGAGGTGGTTGAGGTACAGGATTAATGCATCTAATCATTGGCAATAGCATCTTGCCTAATGCAGAAGAGAGTTGTTGTTCCTGAACCTGACCAGTAGACCTAAGACTATAGTGCTGATGGCCCTCGACTGTTTCAAGAGCAGGGGGAGAAATAGTATCAGGGGGAGTCAATAAAGGAGGTGAGACTTTGGCTGAGGTGTCATCAGGAGTCATAGAGCCAGTCAATGAAGGGGATGAGTCAGTAGAAAGGGAAGTTTCAGGGAAGGAAATAGCCAATTTAGACTGACTGTGAACATCACCAAAAGAAGACCCTGCCGGAGTACTGTTATGGGAATAATAACCTGGAGGGGGTGACATCTGAAGCAACCAAGGAGCTTGAGGGTGGGCTCCAAAAGGAGTTCCAGTAGAGGGAGAGGGGAGATGTGAAACCTGAGAGGGGACAGATGACGGACCAGCAATAGGGGTCGTAAACCGTGACAATGCAGGACCAGGGGGGGGGGGTTGAACCATGGAGGTTGGCGGAAGTGTCGGGACTGGAAGAGGGGGGGGCAGCACAAGAGGGGGGGGCAGCACCTGGGCTAGAGGAGGGATGGTGCCCTGCTGAGCCAGAGGGTTTGGAATAGGGATGGCCGCATTTGGATCAGGATATAAACGACACGGTTCTAAAAGGTCGTCGTTGTCTGAAGGAGAAATTAATTTCTTAACATAAACAGCTTTAGCAGTGACAGAGTTCTTCCTAGCCTCCCGTTTGTTGCGGGCAGTTTCAGCTCTATCAATTGAGTCATTTGCAGCTGTTTCCCAAGCAAGAAAGTGAGACCAGTTAATGGCATTCTCTGATTTCCTACCTAGCTTAGTTAATTGAAACTCCTTAAGCTGTCTCTTAACTGTCCCTAGCAATTTAACAGACAGTGTACCAGACACAGGAGGAAAATCACTATTTTTAGCCCATAAAGAAATTTGCTCACACACACTCGGATCATACTTTAATGCCACTATCTTGGCAGCCCCCATTAAAGGTTCCCTTTTTGGTGCACTAGCAGTACTTCCCATTTTACAAATACAAACAAATATCAAAATTACAGTAAAAAAAACAATAACTGCTGTGTTGAGAGGGTTTTTTTTTTTTTTTTTTTTTTCCTGTTACTTTTTTATTTATTTTTTTTTATTTATTTTTTTCCCAAAATGGCAGACTTCAGAAACCAAAATGGTGGATCCTCAATGTTTGAGGAAAAACAGGACCTCTCTCTTTTTTTTTTCACAAGCAGCAAAACAGGAAGTCAATCCAGTGTGCACAAAGGTAGCTAAGCACGTGGGCTAACCAACATGTGGAACCAACCACGTGGACGAATTAGCTAGCACAGAGAAGCTAATCAATGAAACAAAAGGACAAAAAACCAAAGCTAACAGAAATACAAGATACGTAGCTTGGAGCAGAATTAAAAGAACAAAGGATGAGCACAAGAGTGCCGTAGAAATCCCACAAGAACCCCAACACTCAACACAAAACAAAGCCAGCAGAACACCAAACACTGAAATGCACCCAAACCGTAGCTAACAGGACAACACCAAACAAAGACCCAGAAAAACAGGATCAGAAACCCAAGACAAGACAAACACAATGAAACAAAACAAGGCCTACTCGACTCACTTAACAAAAGCAAATCACCCGGGGTTTAAAAGTTCTCGAAGTGTAACAGCCACCTCCGTGTAAGGCTTTTCGAGAGTAATAACGCTGTGTAGTACTCCACTATCAGTACTGGGAACGCTGTAAAATGCGTCGCAAACAAAAACCTAACCCTGGTTAGATATATAGGGCAGGGAGAACATTAGGTATTTTAAGCGGGCACGCGGTCAACAACCGGCTTCAAGAACAAATGCATGTACAGAAATGCATGTACAACAACCGGTGCGAATAAAACTATGGTCAATGTCTCCAGCTGAAAAACACAATCGTACCACTATAATTTAGATTCACAACGTACCAGACCTTTCAGCGAGCTGCAGAGGAGAAGGGCATCGAGAAAACAGCCAGCAAGTTACGCGAGCCGCTCGACGTTTGAGTCCCCAAGTTTAAAAACTCGTCGCGGATCCACGCATCGCCTCCGGAGCACGCGAAAAAGACTCGTAGTTGTCCCAGAAACCGCAATTCGGTTTTACAGACCCGTCGCCAGATTGTTGATAATTATTTTCTTAATATACTTGGATTAAGAATAAGAGCACGCGAGTGGTCGATTCAGTCTGGGTAAAACAAAACCGAGAGTTTTATTCTTCAATACGTTTGCAAGCGGTCTCTCACAACAGGAAATGGATTCCAGCAGAGAGCCCCGTCCAATAGAGGCGGAGCCCTTTTAAAGGAACAGTGTCGTGACATAATGTTTGACCAGCTGCTCTGGCAGGCACATATGGCAGTGAGAAGTTAACTAAGGTGTGATTCCCACAAACATTGTAAAATAATTAAACAGAGGAAACAGGAACATCAATAGAATAAGATAAACAGAAACCTATCTTGGCGTGAACACATGGTGATGAGTTGAAATTCTTTAACAACATCCTCAATGGCTGCTGTGTAGGAACATCTTCATGTGCAGGAACATCTTCATCGTCCAGGAAGGGTATAAAAGGGGGCCGCGCCGCCCTGAGAGTCACTAGATAGATAGATAGAGATAGATAGATAGATAGATAGATAGATTGATAGATAGATAGATAGATAGATAGATAGATAGATAGATAGATAGATAGATAGATAGATAGATAGATAGATAGATAGATAGATAGATAGATAGATAGATAGATAGATAGATAGATAGACACAGCAGCCAATGAGACTGTTCCTACACAGCATCCAATGAAGATGTTCCTACACAGCAGCCATTGAGGATGTTCCTACACAGCAGCCAATGAAAATGTTCTTACACAGCAGCCAGATTGTGACATCACAGGGATGCTCTGTGATGTCACAATCTGGCTGCTGTGTAGGAACATTTTCATTGGCTGCTGTGTAGGAACATCCTCAATGGCTGCTGTGTAGGAACATCTTCATGTGCAGGAACATCTTCATCGTCCAGGAAGGGTATAAAAGGGGGCCGCGCCGCCCTGAGAGTCACTAGATAGATGGATAGAGATAGAGACATATAGATAGATAGATAGATAGATAGATAGATAGATAGATAGATAGATAGATAGATAGACACAGCAGCCAATGAGACTGTTCCTACACAGCAGCCAATGAAAATGTTCTTACACAGCAGCCAGATTGTGACATCACAGGGATGCTCTGTGATGTCACAATCTGGCTGCTGTGTAGGAACATTTTCATTGGCTGCTGTGTAGGAACATCCTCAATGGCTGCTGTGTAGGAACATCTTCATGTGCAGGAACATCTTCATCGTCCAGGAAGGGTATAAAAGGGGGCCGCGCCGCCCTGAGAGTCACTAGATAGATAGATAGATAGAGATAGAGACATATAGATAGATAGATAGATAGATAGATAGATAGATAGATAGATAGATAGATAGATAGATAGATAGATAGATAGATAGACACAGCAGCCAATGAGACTGTTCCTACACAGCAGCCAATGAAGATGTTCCTACACAGCAGCCATTGAGGATGTTCCTACACAGCAGCCAATGAAAATGTTCTTACACAGCAGCCAGATTGTGACATCACAGGGATGCTCTGTGATGTCACAATCTGGCTGCTGTGTAGGAAAATTTTCATTGGCTGCTGTGTAGGAACATCCTCAATGGCTGCTGTGTAGGAACATCTTCATGTGCAGGGACATCTTCATCGTCCAGGAAGGGTATAAAAGGGGGCCGCGCCGCCCTGAGAGTCACTAGATAGATGGATAGAGATAGAGACATATAGATAGATAGATAGATAGATAGATAGATAGATAGATAGATAGATAGATAGATAGATAGATAGATAGATAGATAGATAGATAGATAGATTGATAGATAGATAGATAGATAGATAGATAGACACAGCAGCCAATGAGACTGTTCCTACACAGCAGCCAATGAAGATGTTCCTACACAGCAGCCATTGAGGATGTTCCTACACAGCAGCCAATGAAAATGTTCCTACACAGCAGCCAGATTGTGACATCACAGGGATTCTCTGTGATGTCACAATCTGGCTGCTGTGTAGGAACATTTTCATTGGCTGCTGTGTAGGAACATCCTCAATGGCTGCTGTGTAGGAACATCTTCATGTGCAGGAACATCTTCATCGTCCAGGAAGGGTATAAAAGGGGGCCGCGCCGCCCTGAGAGTCACTAGATAGATAGATAGAGATAGAGACATATAGATAGATAGATAGATAGATAGATAGATAGATAGATAGATAGATAGATAGATAGATAGATAGATAGATAGATAGATAGATAGACACAGCAGCCAATGAGACTGTTCCTACACAGCAGCCAATGAAGATGTTCCTACACAGCAGCCATTGAGGATGTTCCTACACAGCAGCCAATGAAAATGTTCTTACACAGCAGCCAGATTGTGACATCACAGGGATGCTCTGTGATGTCACAATCTGGCTGCTGTGTAGGAACATTTTCATTGGCTGCTGTGTAGGAACATCCTCAATGGCTGCTGTGTAGGAACATCTTCATGTGCAGGAACATCTTCATCGTCCAGGAAGGGTATAAAAGGGGGCCGCGCCGCCCTGAGAGTCACTAGATAGATAGATAGAGATAGAGACATATAGATAGATAGATAGATAGATAGATAGATAGATAGATAGATAGATAGATAGATAGATAGATAGATAGATAGATAGATAGATAGATAGATAGATAGATAGACACAGCAGCCAATGAGACTGTTCCTACACAGCAGCCAATGAAGATGTTCCTACACAGCAGCCATTGAGGATGTTCCTACACAGCAGCCAATGAAAATGTTCTTACACAGCAGCCAGATTGTGACATCACAGGGATGCTCTGTGATGTCACAATCTGGCTGCTGTGTAGGAACATTTTCATTGGCTGCTGTGTAGGAACATCCTCAATGGCTGCTGTGTAGGAACATCTTCATGTGCAGGAACATCTTCATCGTCCAGGAAGGGTATAAAAGGGGGCCGCGCCGCCCTGAGAGTCACTAGATAGATAGATAGAGATAGAGACATATAGATAGATAGATAGATAGATAGATAGATAGATAGATAGATAGATAGATAGATAGATAGATAGATAGATAGATAGATAGATAGATAGATAGATAGATAGATAGATAGATAGATAGACACAGCAGCCAATGAGACTGTTCCTACACAGCAGCCAATGAAGATGTTCCTACACAGCAGCCATTGAGGATGTTCCTACACAGCAGCCAATGAAAATGTTCTTACACAGCAGCCAGATTGTGACATCACAGGGATGCTCTGTGATGTCACAATCTGGCTGCTGTGTAGGAACATTTTCATTGGCTGCTGTGTAGGAACATCCTCAATGGCTGCTGTGTAGGAACATCTTCATGTGCAGGAACATCTTCATCGTCCAGGAAGGGTATAAAAGGGGGCCGCGCCGCCCTGAGAGTCACTAGATAGATAGATAGATAGATAGAGATAGAGACATATAGATAGATAGATAGATAGATAGATAGATAGATAGATAGATAGATAGATAGATAGATAGATAGATAGATAGATAGATAGATAGATAGATAGATAGATGATAGATAGACACAGCAGCCAATGAGACTGTTCCTACACAGCAGCCAATGAAGATGTTCCTACACAGCAGCCATTGAGGATGTTCCTACACAGCAGCCAATGAAAATGTTCTTACACAGCAGCCAGATTGTGACATCACAGGGATGCTCTGTGATGTCACAATCTGGCTGCTGTGTAGGAAAATTTTCATTGGCTGCTGTGTAGGAACATCCTCAATGGCTGCTGTGTAGGAACATCTTCATGTGCAGGAACATCTTCATCGTCCAGGAAGGGTATAAAAGGGGGCCGCGCCGCCCTGAGAGTCACTAGATAGATAGATAGAGATAGAGACATATAGATAGATAGATAGATAGATAGATAGATAGATAGATAGATAGATAGATAGATAGATAGATAGATAGATAGATAGATAGATAGATAGATAGATAGATAGATAGACACAGCAGCCAATGAGACTGTTCCTACACAGCAGCCAATGAAGATGTTCCTACACAGCAGCCATTGAGGATGTTCCTACACAGCAGCCAATGAAAATATTCTTACACAGCAGCCAGATTGTGACATCACAGGGATGCTCTGTGATGTCACAATCTGGCTGCTGTGTAGGAACATTTTCATTGGCTGCTGTGTAGGAACATCCTCAATGGCTGCTGTGTAGGAACATCTTCATGTGCAGGAACATCTTCATCGTCCAGGAAGGGTATAAAAGGGGGCCGCGCCGCCCTGAGAGTCACTAGATAGATGGATAGAGATAGAGACATATAGATAGATAGATAGATAGATAGATAGATAGATAGATAGATAGATAGATAGATAGATAGATGGATAGATAGATGGATAGATAGATAGATAGATAGATAGATAGATAGATAGATAGATAGATAGATAGATAGATAGATAGATAGATAGATTGATAGATTGATAGATAGATAGATAGATAGATAGATAGACACAGCAGCCAATGAGACTGTTCCTACACAGCAGCCAATGAAGATGTTCCTACACAGCAGCCATTGAGGATGTTCCTACACAGCAGCCAATGAAAATGTTCTTACACAGCAGCCAGATTGTGACATCACAGGGATGCTCTGTGATGTCACAATCTGGCTGCTGTGTAGGAACATTTTCATTGGCTGCTGTGTAGGAACATCCTCAATGGCTGCTGTGTAGGAACATCTTCATGTGCAGGAACATCTTCATCGTCCAGGAAGGGTATAAAAGGGGGCCGCGCCGCCCTGAGAGTCACTAGATAGATAGATAGATAGAGATAGAGACATATAGATAGATAGATAGATAGATAGATAGATAGATAGATAGATAGATAGATAGATAGATAGATAGATAGATAGATAGATAGACACAGCAGCCAATGAGACTGTTCCTACACAGCAGCCAATGAAGATGTTCCTACACAGCAGCCATTGAGGATGTTCCTACACAGCAGCCAATGAAAATGTTCTTACACAGCAGCCAGATTGTGACATCACAGGGATGCTCTGTGATGTCACAATCTGGCTGCTGTGTAGGAACATTTTCATTGGCTGCTGTGTAGGAACATCCTCAATGGCTGCTGTGTAGGAACATCTTCATGTGCAGGAACATCTTCATCGTCCAGGAAGGGTATAAAAGGGGGCCGCGCCGCCCTGAGAGTCACTAGATAGATAGATAGATAGAGATAGAGACATATAGATAGATAGATAGATAGATAGATAGATAGATAGATAGATAGATAGATAGATAGATAGATAGATAGATAGATAGATAGATAGACACAGCAGCCAATGAGACTGTTCCTACACAGCAGCCAATGAAGTTGTTCCTACACAGCAGCCATTGAGGATGTTCCTACACAGCAGCCAATGAAAATGTTCTTACACAGCAGCCAGATTGTGACATCACAGGGATGCTCTGTGATGTCACAATCTGGCTGCTGTGTAGGAACATTTTCATTGGCTGCTGTGTAGGAACATCCTCAATGGCTGCTGTGTAGGAACATCTTCATGTGCAGGAACATCTTCATCGTCCAGGAAGGGTATAAAAGGGGGCCGCGCCGCCCTGAGAGTCACTAGATAGATAGATAGAGATAGAGACATATAGATAGATAGATAGATAGATAGATAGATAGATAGATAGATAGATAGATAGATAGATAGATAGACACAGCAGCCAATGAGACTGTTCCTACACAGCAGCCAATGAAGATGTTCCTACACAGCAGCCATTGAGGATGTTCCTACACAGCAGCCAATGAAAATGTTCTTACACAGCAGCCAGATTGTGACATCACAGGGATGCTCTGTGATGTCACAATCTGGCTGCTGTGTAGGAACATTTTCATTGGCTGCTGTGTAGGAACATTGTTGATAATTATTTTCTTAATATACTTGGATTAAGAATAAGAGCACGCGAGTGGTCGATTCAGTCTGGGTAAAACAAAAACGAGAGTTTTATTCTTCAATACGTTTGCAAGCGGTCTCTCACAACAGGAAATGGATTCCAGCAGAGAGCCCCGTCCAATAGAGGCGGAGCCCTTTTAAAGGAACAGTGTCGTGACATAATGTTTGACCAGCTGCTCTGGCAGGCACATATGGCAGTGAGAAGTTAACTAAGGTGTGATTCCCACAAACATTGTAAAATAATTAAACAGAGGAAACAGGAACATCAATAGAATAAGATAAACAGAAACCTATCTTGGCGTGAACACATGGTGATGAGTTGAAATTCTTTAACAATTCCCCAATCTTGTGGGTAAAACATCCACAACAATAATAAATGAAAGAATCAACCATGTGGAATCAAATTATAAAATATCATCATAAGCAAGGTAAAAAGATAACATGATACTAATCTAATACAAATTTCATATATTCATGAGTGGAAAAAAAAAACCTCTTTCTTTTGAGAGGAAAAAAAACTTAACTTCAAGTTTCAAAACAATTCAAAATCCTTATTTCCAATGGCACAGACTTGACTAAGTTCTTGAGTTGAATGAAGGTCTAATTCAACTTCTCCTTTGAACATTAATGCAGTAATGGGTATCTCTGTAACAGTATTCAAACACTTTCCAATACACTTAAGAACAATGCCAATAATAATAATAATCAAAATAATAATCATAAAAATGATACCTAGAGATCTGAGAATATTTCCAGAACTTGAAAAAGCATTATCGAAAATTCCCCAAGCATTAAACCCATGGACAGTCTTTAAAGTCTGAATACCTTTCATGTTTGATTCATGGAACTCTGTTAATGTGGCATTTGGATCTGAGATGAACGAACAACATTCTGACCCTACAATCGCGCATGTTCCTCCTTTACTAGCAAGAATTATATCTAAGGCAAACCTATTCTGTAGCACAACTTTCTTCATTTCATTCACCTCCTTAGCTAAGGCTGAAATTACTCTGTCCGATGCATTCAAGTGATCCGCCAAGACAGCGGAGAGAGTCATGAGTTCAGTTTGGGTGTTATACATGCCATAGTTAGGGAAAAATACACCAAAAATAAACTGAAAGGGCGATATAGCACGACGATGTCTATAATTGGATTGATGATGAATTACCTGCATTTCAGCGTGATCCACCTTCCTAATCATGGGGATTAAATGAGCAAGATAGCATCTTCCTACACTGTTGCTATTTAGGTTTGAATAAGCTGTATCGCCACAGACTAGAAATACCCCTTTTGGAAGGCCTATCGCTGAACCTGGATACAAGAATTCGTAGATAGGAGCAACGCAGGAGCTAGTGCCTAGATCATTAATTTGTGTCCTAATTTGTGTGTTGTATCTGAAAAGATCAATACAGGCTGTAACCTGTTGAAGAGGTACTACTTTGAATTGGTCGACTTGATTTTGATGTTCCATTTCTTGAGGATGCAATTTTGTTTGTGCTTTAATGATACAATCGATAATTTGACATTTTAATCCAGAAATGGTAATTGAATTTCGCCAATTAACTGTAGTAGATACAGCTGTGCAAGCTAACCTAGTACTCGGTGCATGATTGTCTATTTGGACTAATATAACTTGAATTTTGTGAACCAATCCCTGTCCAGCTATTTCAGAAAAGTGTGTAACCTTGAACAGAATAAGGCGGGAGAAATTAGAAGGTCTATGATTCTCATTAACCTCTAGTGTCAATTTGCTTAGAATAACCTCTTCAATCCCTGTATAGGAGTTACCTAGTCTATCTAATCCTACATGAAAATGACAAGCAGAGGATTGTCCAGGAGCAGAGAAAACATGAGTAGCTAAACCCTGCCAGTCATAGTGTGACCATTCTGCTTGGGTTAAAGGAATTGGATAGAATATGGGCGCAGCAGTACTAAGAGGTACATTTTGACAAATCCAACAGTTAGCGTAGTTCATTCTATGTGCAAAGTCTCTGACTACACTAATAGCTTCATTAGGATGCTTCTTTTCCTGTCCAATTGACTTAGCTGATTTGGTTAGGTGCATAGAGCAGTTAAACACAGTACCTCGAGGATAATCTGGAACAGATCTACAAATGTCAACTCCATAATTCTTTGTTCTTGATACTCGCATAACATCTTTAGCTAAAACACACCAATAAGGAGAATCTTTCTCTACATTAACTTCAGTCACAGTTACAATAGTAGAACCTGGGAATCGTTTGTTACTTTCAAATCTCACATAAGCAGTATGCAGCATCTTCCATCCATCTTCGTCTACCGTATAGACCCAACAGTCAAGTGGAGTGCAACGCTCAACGGGACAAACGAATACTGGAGTGTGTTCTTGTCTTTTCCTTCGTTCAATGGTTTCAGTTTCAGGAGAGAACTGGTCCGAGTTCTCTTTCAAGGGGGGTGCGAGTAGGTGTGTGAGGGGGAGTGTGGTTGGATTATGATTGGGCGTTGCTGGGGCAGGGGTCAAAGTTGTCATCATGACAGCAATGAGGAAAAGATAGGGTGTGTTATCCTTGGTCTGATTCCTCAGATGAGGAGACCAGAGAGTGAGCTTTCGCCCTGGTGGTGACACCGGGTAATGCATCTTGGTTGTTGGAATCTTTTGGCCGGCTGGCCTCCTCTTGGTTTGGAACCAGCCTGCAGTGGGTGGCGTGTACCCAAGACGTCCTCTCAGCTACTTTGATGGCCGTCTGGGTTGTCAGCAAGATCTGGTACGGGCCCAGCCAACGAGCACTATTCCACGCCTTCCGTTTCAGGTCCCGGATCACCACCCATTGGCCTGGCTGGAGGTGATGCAAGAAACCCTCTCTGGCATCCGGGATGGTCGCCTTCACTCTGTTGAAGAGATCTTTTAGTATGTTGTTGAGTGCCAGACAATACTGTACCATGTCCTGTTCACAGGACATCAGAGTCAGCTTGTTCTGGGGAAAAGGTTTGTTAAACATTCTCATAGGTCTACCAGAAATGATTTCATAGGGGGAGAGCCCCGTAGTTTGGTGGGGACGGCCCCTCATGAACATCAAAGCTAAAGGTAAAATTTTCATCCATGACAGATTTGTCTCTGCCATCAGTTTGGTGAGCTTAACCTTCAATGTCTGGTTAGCTCTTTCTACAATCCCGGCTGATGCAGCATGGTAACTGCAGTGCGTTCGGAGGTCAATTTGCAAACTCTTACAAATCTCATTAATCACATTATTCACAAAATGGCTTCCTCTATCAGAGGAAAGTTTCAAAGGCAATCCCCATCTGGGGATTATCTCTCGGAGGAGACTCCTGGCCACAGCGATTGCTGAGGCATGCCTGCAAGGGAAAACTTCAGTCCACTTAGAAAAAACATCAGTTAAGACAAGGCAATATTTATACCCTTCGCATGGTGTAAGTTCAATAAAATCCATCATCACATGTTCCCACGGAGACTCTGGTCTCGGGTGAGCTGACATTTTCATTTTGATACCTTTCCCAATGTTGTTTTGCATACAGATGATGCATTTGGCACAACTCTGCTCTGCAAACACAGTGAACCCTGGCGCATACCAATACCTTTGCACATCATCCACAACTCCTAATTTTGAAATATGATCAGGACCATGCGCTAGTTTGAACGCATACTGGAAACAAGAACGAGGTAAGACTGGTTTGTTATTAGGTCCTAGCCATAACCTGCTTTCATCATTGAATGTGCATTTGGTTTTCCACTTCTTCTTCTCATCAGGAGGAGCAGATTCCTGTAGGTCGGCAATGTCGTTCAGAGACATGGGAGGAGAGACCTGTGAATCCACAGATGAGAGAGAGAGCATAGACAACACAGGAGCGCAAGAGGAGAGTGCCGCCGCTTTAGCAGCTGAGTCAGCAGCCGTATTACCTATGGACACAGGATCCAAGGTTCTAGCATGAGCTTTACATTTGCATACTGCTAAACTGGATGGCAACAACATTGCTTGCAATAAATGGTTAATCAAAGTATTATGAGCAATGGGTTTACCACTTGAGGTAAGGAACCCACGATTCCTCCATAGCATCGCAAAATCATGGACTGTGCTAAACGCATATGCACTGTCAGTGTGGATAGTAGCAGACTTACCCTTGGCTAAAATACATGCCCTGGTGAGCGCAAATAATTCAGCAGCCTGTGCAGAGAGATGGTTAGGAAGTCTGGCTGATTCCAGCACTGTAACAGCAGTAGTAACCGCATAGGCAACAACAGGCTCACCAGCTTGTGATCGCTGGGCAGAACCATCCACAAAGAGTTCAAAATCAGGGTTAGACAAAGGAACATCAGTGAGGTCAGGGCGTGGCTTACTGACTAAGTCAATAACAGCCACACAATCATGTGGATCTCCGTCATCTGGTGTTGGCAACAGTGTCGCTGGATTCAGGACAGTACATCTCTGGAGAGTAACATTAGACATGGTTAGTAACACATTCTGATAGTGTAACAGTCTCGCTGGATGCAGGTGTGAGGTCTTTGCCTGTAAAAGTAAAGCAGAGACAGCATGTGGAACATTCACGATTAGTGGTCGCATGGCTACCACGTCGACACATCCCAATACTGCTTCAGTGGCCGCCGCCACTGATCTAAGACATGGGATTAACCCTCTAACTACACTATCAAGCCTTTTAGAGTAGTATGCTACCGGTCTGTACCGGTCCCCATGCTTTTGGGTTAAAACGGCGGACATATAACCGTCCTTTTCATTTGTGAAAAGGTGGAAAGGCTTTTCATAGTCAGGGAGACCTAAACAAGGGGCTGTAGACAGCCTCTGTTTAAGGGCCGTTAGAGTCAGTCGTGCTTCGTCAGTCCAGGTGATTTGGTCAGAGGGAGAAAGGTTGCGTCCGTGGGCCAGATCGGACAAGGGTTGTGTGAGCTCAGCGAAATCCGGGACCCAGGCCCGGCAATAGTTTGCAGTTCCTAACAGAGACATCATTTGTTTTTTGGTTGTAGGCATGGGCAGAGCAAGGATAGCCTCCACACGGCTGCTACCTAAAGATTTTCCATTTTTAGAAATAACGTGACCTAGGTATGTAACCTGTTCACGCACCAGCTGGATTTTGTGTTTGGAAACCTTATGGCCATTCTCTGCTAAATAAAACAACAATGCGTTTGTGTCTTTGACACATGACTCCTTGTCTGAGCTAGCAACAAGCAAATCATCCATATACTGGACAATGATGCTATTCTGTGGTGGAATAAACCCTTCTAAGCTGCGCGCGAGCTCTGCATTGTAGATAGAAGGACTATCAACAAATCCTTGAGGCATAACATTCCACACATATGTTTTGTTCTTGAACTGGAAAGCAAACCAATGTCTGCTATCAGGGTGTACAGGTACAGAAAAAAATGCATTACTGAGATCAATAACACTAAAAAAAGTAGCTGATGAAGGAATGGAGGCAAGGAGGGTTACAGGATTAGGACAAAGAGGAGTCCTAGCAATGACAGCTTCATTAACACAACGCAAATCTTGAACAAAACGCCATTCTCCTGAGGCTTTGCGCACAGGGAGGATTGGAGAATTGACAGGAGAGCTGTCAACCTCAGAAATGGATCCACGCTCTAACAAAGATGCATGTACCTCTGCAATACCTTCTATAGCCTCTAGAGGGAGCGGGTACTGAGCGCGCTTTGGTCGGAATGAACCTTTAGGGGTAACTACAACAGGATTCACGTTTCGAATTTTCCCTATATCAAATTTGTCCTTTGCCCATAATGAATTTGGAAGTCCTTGTAACACAGATAAATCTTCAGATAAGTCATCAGATTGTGTCTGGAAGAAACATGATCCTTGGATTCCCCTAGTGACTGGAATAGCCCAGGTGTAAGGAAATGCTCTTACCCCCGTCTTGGCGGAATACCTCATTTGATGAGGATTTCCGACCCAGTCCGTTATTGTCATTATGTCCATCAGCCACGCATCAGCATCCCTCCTATTAACAAACTCAGAAACAGCAAGAGACACATGAGGCACAGAATGACCATCATACAGCTGTTTCTGTGTACCGTTAAGGTCGACAGAAAGAACTGCATGATCCGGTCCAACATACAACACATTACACATCAATGTCTCATCCACTTGAGGCAACATCCAAGTGTCCTCAAACCCATGGTCTTGGCTTAAAAAAGATGTTGATGCGGTACAGAGCAAGTTATCATGAGGGCTGAGCGGAGCATCGTAGCTATAACATGTCCGTACTTTTGAAAACAACTTTTCCAAATGTTGTGATGTATGAGTGTTACAATCAACATACCAATTATAAGACCAATCGGTAGGCGCGTCGTTGTACATGGTTGTCACCTCCGGAGGTGTCATTGTTGATGATCTGAGTATGGTGACACCTTCTGAGGAGCAGGTCATCTGGAAACCTAGCTTACATAACAAGTCTCGCCCACAAAGATTCACTGGACAACATTCACTCAAAATGAACTGGTGTGTTAGCTGACAATCATCTACTTCCACTTTCAATGGAACAGTCACTCTTTCATTCTTCACAATGCCTGCAGCACCAACAGTTTTAGCCAGCTCCTCAGTCACTTGAGGACGCTGTGTCATGCTAGCAGTACTAATTACAGAAGAATGAGCACCTGTGTCAGCCAAAAAAAACAAACTTTCCCCATTAACAGTCATAGTTACAGTAGGATTATCAGATGGTTTGGTATGCAGATTAAGGTATTGATGAATATGAATGATTCTCTCCTCATCACGTACACACTCACTTTCCCTAGCTTTCCCTACCTGTCCTACACCTAGTCAGAAACCACTTCCCTGCGGAGAACTGACAGAGACTCCAGGAGGGGGTGCAGATCCCCATTGGTTAGGAGAAGACCTTTGTACCCTAGCGTATTGTCTACATTCCCTCCAGAAATGCCCTTTTCTCCCACAGTGATTACAGCGCTCATTTGATTTGTTAAACCTGCTGGTTGGTTGTGAATTACCCTGATTCCCTCTATTCTCCCTTGATTGTTGACGCTGTCCATCTCTCTGCTGTGGCTCTGTGCGAGCATTGGAGTTGAAGTACCTAACCTGTGCAGCCTGCAGCTTCACGTCAGAGTCCTTCTTTTCAGCAGCCTCCCTTTGCTCCTTTAGCAGAGTGAAACGTTCGGCAAATCTGAACACACCCACGACCTGTACTAGCGGTTGTGTTTCCCAGTTTACACACGAAGTCCTGACTTGGTCACTAAGGGCAGGGAGAACATTGTTCATTAATTGTTGTTTCAAAACAGTATTGTAGTCATTGGCATGCTTATTCATGCCCGAGTGAAGAGAAAAAGTTTTCTCCAGGCGTTCATAAAAATCATCGAAAGATTCATTCAGCTTCTGTTTACAGGAGGAGATCAGGTCCCAGTTAGTTTGTGGAGGGAACCGGAGCCTGATTCTCTGCAGCAGCTGTAACACCTGAGGTGCAAATAAAGGATCATCAAAAGTCAATTTATCATCAAAATTTCCCCTTATATCAGCCCATTTGAGACGTAGCGCAAGCCTCATTACAGCCTCAAGTTCCTCAGAGTGCGGTCTGTACATCTGAACAGCTGCATTCACATCTCTCTCAAAGCTGTCAATGTCCTTAGCAGGATCAGGTAATGAGGAAGCCAGCTCCCGCAGCTCATCACAACGGAAAGGTCTGTAGACATCAGAAAAAGGGCTCCATATGGCGTGACCTGGATGGCCCAGAGGTGGTTGAGGTACAGGATTAATGCATCTAATCATTGGCAATAGCATCTTGCCTAATGCAGAAGAGAGTTGTTGTTCCTGAACCTGACCAGTAGACCTAAGACTATAGTGCTGATGGCCCTCGACTGTTTCAAGAGCAGGGGGAGAAATAGTATCAGGGGGAGTCAATAAAGGAGGTGAGACTTTGGCTGAGGTGTCATCAGGAGTCATAGAGCCAGTCAATGAAGGGGATGAGTCAGTAGAAAGGGAAGTTTCAGGGAAGGAAATAGCCAATTTAGACTGACTGTGAACATCACCAAAAGAAGACCCTGCCGGAGTACTGTTATGGGAATAATAACCTGGAGGGGGTGACATCTGAAGCAACCAAGGAGCTTGAGGGTGGGCTCCAAAAGGAGTTCCAGTAGAGGGAGAGGGGAGATGTGAAACCTGAGAGGGGACAGATGACGGACCAGCAATAGGGGTCGTAAACCGTGACAATGCAGGACCAGGGGGGGGGGGTTGAACCATGGAGGTTGGCGGAAGTGTCGGGACTGGAAGAGGGGGGGGCAGCACAAGAGGGGGGGGCAGCACCTGGGCTAGAGGAGGGATGGTGCCCTGCTGAGCCAGAGGGTTTGGAATAGGGATGGCCGCATTTGGATCAGGATATAAACGACACGGTTCTAAAAGGTCGTCGTTGTCTGAAGGAGAAATTAATTTCTTAACATAAACAGCTTTAGCAGTGACAGAGTTCTTCCTAGCCTCCCGTTTGTTGCGGGCAGTTTCAGCTCTATCAATTGAGTCATTTGCAGCTGTTTCCCAAGCAAGAAAGTGAGACCAGTTAATGGCATTCTCTGATTTCCTACCTAGCTTAGTTAATTGAAACTCCTTAAGCTGTCTCTTAACTGTCCCTAGCAATTTAACAGACAGTGTACCAGACACAGGAGGAAAATCACTATTTTTAGCCCATAAAGAAATTTGCTCACACACACTCGGATCATACTTTAATGCCACTATCTTGGCAGCCCCCATTAAAGGTTCCCTTTTTGGTGCACTAGCAGTACTTCCCATTTTACAAATACAAACAAATATCAAAATTACAGTAAAAAAAACAATAACTGCTGTGTTGAGAGGGTTTTTTTTTTTTTTTTTTTTTTCCTGTTACTTTTTTATTTATTTTTTTTTATTTATTTTTTTCCCAAAATGGCAGACTTCAGAAACCAAAATGGTGGATCCTCAATGTTTGAGGAAAAACAGGACCTCTCTCTTTTTTTTTTCACAAGCAGCAAAACAGGAAGTCAATCCAGTGTGCACAAAGGTAGCTAAGCACGTGGGCTAACCAACATGTGGAACCAACCACGTGGACGAATTAGCTAGCACAGAGAAGCTAATCAATGAAACAAAAGGACAAAAAACCAAAGCTAACAGAAATACAAGATACGTAGCTTGGAGCAGAATTAAAAGAACAAAGGATGAGCACAAGAGTGCCGTAGAAATCCCACAAGAACCCCAACACTCAACACAAAACAAAGCCAGCAGAACACCAAACACTGAAATGCACCCAAACCGTAGCTAACAGGACAACACCAAACAAAGACCCAGAAAAACAGGATCAGAAACCCAAGACAAGACAAACACAATGAAACAAAACAAGGCCTACTCGACTCACTTAACAAAAGCAAATCACCCGGGGTTTAAAAGTTCTCGAAGTGTAACAGCCACCTCCGTGTAAGGCTTTTCGAGAGTAATAACGCTGTGTAGTACTCCACTATCAGTACTGGGAACGCTGTAAAATGCGTCGCAAACAAAAACCTAACCCTGGTTAGATATATAGGGCAGGGAGAACATTAGGTATTTTAAGCGGGCACGCGGTCAACAACCGGCTTCAAGAACAAATGCATGTACAGAAATGCATGTACAACAACCGGTGCGAATAAAACTATGGTCAATGTCTCCAGCTGAAAAACACAATCGTACCACTATAATTTAGATTCACAACGTACCAGACCTTTCAGCGAGCTGCAGAGGAGAAGGGCATCGAGAAAACAGCCAGCAAGTTACGCGAGCCGCTCGACGTTTGAGTCCCCAAGTTTAAAAACTCGTCGCGGATCCACGCATCGCCTCCGGAGCACGCGAAAAAGACTCGTAGTTGTCCCAGAAACCGCAATTCGGTTTTACAGACCCGTCGCCAGATTGTTGATAATTATTTTCTTAATATACTTGGATTAAGAATAAGAGCACGCGAGTGGTCGATTCAGTCTGGGTAAAACAAAACCGAGAGTTTTATTCTTCAATACGTTTGCAAGCGGTCTCTCACAACAGGAAATGGATTCCAGCAGAGAGCCCCGTCCAATAGAGGCGGAGCCCTTTTAAAGGAACAGTGTCGTGACATAATGTTTGACCAGCTGCTCTGGCAGGCACATATGGCAGTGAGAAGTTAACTAAGGTGTGATTCCCACAAACATTGTAAAATAATTAAACAGAGGAAACAGGAACATCAATAGAATAAGATAAACAGAAACCTATCTTGGCGTGAACACATGGTGATGAGTTGAAATTCTTTAACAACATCCTCAATGGCTGCTGTGTAGGAACATCTTCATGTGCAGGAACATCTTCATCGTCCAGGAAGGGTATAAAAGGGGGCCGCGCCGCCCTGAGAGTCACTAGATAGATAGATAGAGATAGATAGATAGATAGATAGATAGATTGATAGATAGATAGATAGATAGATAGATAGATAGATAGATAGATAGATAGATAGATAGATAGATAGATAGATAGATAGATAGATAGATAGATAGACACAGCAGCCAATGAGACTGTTCCTACACAGCATCCAATGAAGATGTTCCTACACAGCAGCCATTGAGGATGTTCCTACACAGCAGCCAATGAAAATGTTCTTACACAGCAGCCAGATTGTGACATCACAGGGATGCTCTGTGATGTCACAATCTGGCTGCTGTGTAGGAACATTTTCATTGGCTGCTGTGTAGGAACATCCTCAATGGCTGCTGTGTAGGAACATCTTCATGTGCAGGAACATCTTCATCGTCCAGGAAGGGTATAAAAGGGGGCCGCGCCGCCCTGAGAGTCACTAGATAGATGGATAGAGATAGAGACATATAGATAGATAGATAGATATATAGATAGATAGATAGATAGATAGATAGATAGATAGATTGATTGATAGATAGATAGATAGATAGATAGATAGATAGATAGATAGATAGATAGATAGATAGACACAGCAGCCAATGAGACTGTTCCTACACAGCAGCCAATGAAGATGTTCCTACACAGCAGCCATTGAGGATGTTCCTACACAGCAGCCAATGAAAATGTTCTTACACAGCAGCCAGATTGTGACATCACAGGGATGCTCTGTGATGTCACAATCTGGCTGCTGTGTAGGAACATTTTCATTGGCTGCTGTGTAGGAACATCCTCAATGGCTGCTGTGTAGGAACATCTTCATGTGCAGGAACATCTTCATCGTCCAGGAAGGGTATAAAAGGGGGCCGCGCCGCCCTGAGAGTCACTAGATAGATAGATAGATAGAGATAGAGACATATAGATAGATAGATAGATAGATAGATAGATAGATAGATAGATAGATAGATAGATAGATAGATAGATAGATAGATAGACACAGCAGCCAATGAGACTGTTCCTACACAGCAGCCAATGAAGATGTTCCTACACAGCAGCCATTGAGGATGTTCCTACACAGCAGCCAATGAAAATGTTCTTACACAGCAGCCAGATTGTGACATCACAGGGATGCTCTGTGATGTCACAATCTGGCTGCTGTGTAGGAAAATTTTCATTGGCTGCTGTGTAGGAACATCCTCAATGGCTGCTGTGTAGGAACATCTTCATGTGCAGGGACATCTTCATCGTCCAGGAAGGGTATAAAAGGGGGCCGCGCCGCCCTGAGAGTCACTAGATAGATGGATAGAGATAGAGACATATAGATAGATAGATAGATAGATAGATAGATAGATAGATAGATAGATAGATAGATAGATAGATAGATAGATAGATAGATAGATAGATAGATAGATTGATAGATAGATAGATAGATAGATAGATAGATAGACACAGCAGCCAATGAGACTGTTCCTACACAGCAGCCAATGAAGATGTTCCTACACAGCAGCCATTGAGGATGTTCCTACACAGCAGCCAATGAAAATGTTCCTACACAGCAGCCAGATTGTGACATCACAGGGATTCTCTGTGATGTCACAATCTGGCTGCTGTGTAGGAACATTTTCATTGGCTGCTGTGTAGGAACATCCTCAATGGCTGCTGTGTAGGAACATCTTCATGTGCAGGAACATCTTCATCGTCCAGGAAGGGTATAAAAGGGGGCCGCGCCGCCCTGAGAGTCACTAGATAGATAGATAGAGATAGAGACATATAGATAGATAGATAGATAGATAGATAGATAGATAGATAGATAGATAGATAGATAGATAGATAGATAGATAGATAGATAGATAGACACAGCAGCCAATGAGACTGTTCCTACACAGCAGCCAATGAAGATGTTCCTACACAGCAGCCATTGAGGATGTTCCTACACAGCAGCCAATGAAAATGTTCTTACACAGCAGCCAGATTGTGACATCACAGGGATGCTCTGTGATGTCACAATCTGGCTGCTGTGTAGGAACATTTTCATTGGCTGCTGTGTAGGAACATCCTCAATGGCTGCTGTGTAGGAACATCTTCATGTGCAGGAACATCTTCATCGTCCAGGAAGGGTATAAAAGGGGGCCGCGCCGCCCTGAGAGTCACTAGATAGATAGATAGAGATAGAGACATATAGATAGATAGATAGATAGATAGATAGATAGATAGATAGATAGATAGATAGATAGATAGATAGATAGATAGATAGATAGATAGATAGATAGATAGATAGATAGACACAGCAGCCAATGAGACTGTTCCTACACAGCAGCCAATGAAGATGTTCCTACACAGCAGCCATTGAGGATGTTCCTACACAGCAGCCAATG
>NW_028176485.1:347500-355000 GCF_949987555.1 Borostomias antarcticus
TCCTACACAGCAGCCATTGAGGATGTTCCTACACAGCAGCCAATGAAAATGTTCCTACACAGCAGCCAGATTGTGACATCACAGAGCATCCCTGTGATGTCACAATCTGGCTGCTGTGTAAGAACATTTTCATTGGCTGCTGTGTAGGAACATCCTCAATGGCTGCTGTGTAGGAACATCTTCATTGGCTGCTGTGTAGGAACAGTCTCATTGGCTGCTGTGTCTATCTATCTATCTATCTATCTATCTATCTATCTATCTATCTATCTATCTATCTATCTATCTATCTATCTATCCATCTATCTATCTCTATCTCTATCTATCTATCTAGTGACTCTCAGGGCGGCGCGGCCCCCTTTTATACCCTTCCTGGACGATGAAGATGTTCCTGCACATGAAGATGTTCCTACACAGCAGCCATTGAGGATGTTCCTACACAGCAGCCAATGAAAATGTTCCTACACAGCAGCCAGATTGTGACATCACAGAGCATCCCTGTGATGTCACAATCTGGCTGCTGTGTAAGAACATTTTCATTGGCTGCTGTGTAGGAACATCCTCAATGGCTGCTGTGTAGGAACATCTTCATTGGCTGCTGTGTCTATCTATCTATCTATCTATCTATCTATCTATCTATCTATCTATCTATCTATCTATCTATCCATCTATCTATCTATCTATCTATCTATCTATCTATCTATCTATCTATCTATCTATCTATCTATCTATCTATCTATCTATCTATCTATCTATCTATATGTCTCTATCTCTATCTATCTATCTAGTGACTCTCAGGGCGGCGCGGCCCCCTTTTATACCCTTCCTGGACGATGAAGATGTTCCTGCACATGAAGATGTTCCTACACAGCAGCCATTGAGGATGTTCCTACACAGCAGCCAATGAAAATGTTCCTACACAGCAGCCAGATTGTGACATCACAGAGCATCCCTGTGATGTCACAATCTGGCTGCTGTGTAAGAACATTTTCATTGGCTGCTGTGTAGGAACATCCTCAATGGCTGCTGTGTAGGAACATCTTCATTGGCTGCTGTGTAGGAACAGTCTCATTGGCTGCTGTGTCTATCCATCTATCTATCTATCTATCTATCTATCTATCTATCTATCTATCTATCTATCTATCTATCTATCTATCTATCTATCTATCTATCTATCTATCTATCTATCTATCTATCTATCTATCTATATGTCTCTATCTCTATCTATCTATCTAGTGACTCTCAGGGCAGCGCGGCCCCCTTTTATACCCTTCCTGGACGATGAAGATGTTCCTGCACATGAAGATGTTCCTACACAGCAGCCATTGAGGATGTTCCTACACAGCAGCCAATGAAAATGTTCCTACACAGCAGCCAGATTGTGACATCACAGAGCATCCCTGTGATGTCACAATCTGGCTGCTGTGTAAGAACATTTTCATTGGCTGCTGTGTAGGAACATCCTCAATGGCTGCTGTGTAGGAACATCTTCATTGGCTGCTGTGTAGGAACAGTCTCATTGGCTGCTGTGTCTATCTATCTATCTATCTATCTATCTATCTATCTATCTATCTATCTATCTATCTATCTATCTATCTATCTATCTATCTATCTATCTATCTATCTATCTATCTATCTATATGTCTCTATCTCTATCTATCTATCTAGTGACTCTCAGGGCGGCGCGGCCCCCTTTTATACCCTTCCTGGACGATGAAGATGTTCCTGCACATGAAGATGTTCCTACACAGCAGCCATTGAGGATGTTCCTACACAGCAGCCAATGAAAATGTTCCTACACAGCAGCCAGATCGTGACATCACAGAGCATCCCTGTGATGTCACAATCTGGCTGCTGTGTAAGACCATTTTCATTGGCTGCTGTGTAGGAACATCCTCAATGGCTGCTGTGTAGGAACATCTTCATTGGCTGCTGTGTAGGAACAGTCTCATTGGCTGCTGTGTCTATCTATCTATCTATCTATCTATCTATCTATCTATCTATCTATCAATCTATCTATCTATCTATCTATCTATCTATCTATCTATCTATCTATCTATCTATCTATCTATCTATATGTCTCAATCTCTATCTATCTATCTAGTGACTCTCAGGGCGGCGCGGCCCCCTTTTATACCCTTCCTGGACGATGAAGATGTTCCTGCACATGAAGATGTTCCTACACAGCAGCCATTGAGGATGTTCCTACACAGCAGTCAATGAAAATGTTCCTACACAGCAGCCAGATTGTGACATCACAGAGCATCCCTGTGATGTCACAATCTGGCTGCTGTGTAAGAACATTTTCATTGGCTGCTGTGTAGGAACATCCTCAATGGCTGCTGTGTAGGAACATCTTCATTGGCTGCTGTGTAGGAACAGTCTCATTGGCTGCTGTGTCTATCTATCTATCTATCTATCTATCTATCTATCTATCTATCTATCTATCTATCTATCTATCTATCTATCTATCTATCTATCTATCTATCTATCTATCTATCTATATGTCTCTATCTCTATCTATCTATCTAGTGACTCTCAGGGCAGCGCGGCCCCCTTTTATACCCTTCCTGGACGATGAAGATGTTCCTGCACATGAAGATATTCCTACACAGCAGCCATTGAGGATGTTCCTACACAGCAGCCAATGAAAATGTTCCTACACAGCAGCCAGATTGTGACATCACAGAGCATCCCTGTGATGTCACAATCTGGCTGCTGTGTAAGAACATTTTCATTGGCTGCTGTGTAGGAACATCCTCAATGGCTGCTGTGTAGGAACATCTTCATTGGCTGCTGTGTAGGAACAGTCTCATTGGCTGCTGTGTCTATCTATCTATCTATCTATCTATCTATCTATCTATCTATCTATCTATCTATATGTCTCTATCTCTATCTATCTATCTAGTGACTCTCAGGGCGGCGCGGCCCCCTTTTATACCCTTCCTGGACGATGAAGATGTTCCTGCACATGAAGATGTTCCTACACAGCAGCCATTGAGGATGTTCCTACACAGCAGCCAATGAAAATGTTCCTACACAGCAGCCAGATCGTGACATCACAGAGCATCCCTGTGATGTCACAATCTGGCTGCTGTGTAAGAACATTTTCATTGGCTGCTGTGTAGGAACATCCTCAATGGCTGCTGTGTAGGAACATCTTCATTGGCTGCTGTGTAGGAACAGTCTCATTGGCTGCTGTGTCTATCTATCTATCTATCTATCTATCTATCTATCAATCTATCTATCTATCTATCTATCTATCTATCTATCTATCTATCTATCTATCTATCTATCTATCTATCTATATGTCTCAATCTCTATCTATCTATCTAGTGACTCTCAGGGCGGCGCGGCCCCCTTTTATACCCTTCCTGGACGATGAAGATGTTCCTGCACATGAAGATGTTCCTACACAGCAGCCATTGAGGATGTTCCTACACAGCAGCCAATGAAAATGTTCCTACACAGCAGCCAGATTGTGACATCACAGAGCATCCCTGTGATGTCACAATCTGGCTGCTGTGTAAGAACATTTTCATTGGCTGCTGTGTAGGAACATCCTCAATGGCTGCTGTGTAGGAACATCTTCATTGGCTGCTGTGTAGGAACAGTCTCATTGGCTGCTGTGTCTATCTATCTATCTATCTATCTATCTATCTATCTATCTATCTATCTATCTATCTATCTATCTATCTATCTATCTATCTATATCTCTATCTATCTATCTATCTAGTGACTCTCAGGGCGGCGCGGCCCCCTTTCATACCCTTCCTGGACGATGAAGATGTTCCTGCACATGAAGATGTTCCTACACAGCAGCCATTGAGGATGTTCCTACACAGCAGCCAATGAAAATGTTCCTACACAGCAGCCAGATTGTGACATCACAGAGCATCCCTGTGATGTCACAATCTGGCTGCTGTGTAAGAACATTTTCATTGGCTGCTGTGTAGGAACATCCTCAATGGCTGCTGTGTAGGAACATCTTCATTGGCTGCTGTGTAGGAACAGTCTCATTGGCTGCTGTGTCTATCTATCTATCTATCTATCTATCTATCTATCTATCTATCTATCTATCTATCTATCTATCTATCTATCTATCTATCTATCTATCTATCTATATGTCTCTATCTCTATCTATCTATCTAGTGACTCTCAGGGCAGCGCGGCCCCCTTTTATACCCTTCCTGGACGATGAAGATGTTCCTGCACATGAAGATATTCCTACACAGCAGCCATTGAGGATGTTCCTACACAGCAGCCAATGAAAATGTTCCTACACAGCAGCCAGATTGTGACATCACAGAGCATCCCTGTGATGTCACAATCTGGCTGCTGTGTAAGAACATTTTCATTGGCTGCTGTGTAGGAACATCCTCAATGGCTGCTGTGTAGGAACATCTTCATTGGCTGCTGTGTAGGAACAGTCTCATTGGCTGCTGTGTCTATCTATCTATCTATCTATCTATCTATCTATCTATCTATCTATCTATCTATCTATCTATCTATCTATCTATCTATCTATCTATCTATCTATATGTCTCTATCTCTATCTATCTATCTAGTGACTCTCAGGGCGGCGCGGCCCCCTTTTATACCCTTCCTGGACGATGAAGATGTTCCTGCACATGAAGATGTTCCTACACAGCAGCCATTGAGGATGTTCCTACACAGCAGCCAATGAAAATGTTCCTACACAGCAGCCAGATCGTGACATCACAGAGCATCCCTGTGATGTCACAATCTGGCTGCTGTGTAAGAACATTTTCATTGGCTGCTGTGTAGGAACATCCTCAATGGCTGCTGTGTAGGAACATCTTCATTGGCTGCTGTGTAGGAACAGTCTCATTGGCTGCTGTGTCTATCCATCTATCTATCTATCTATCTATCTATCTATCTATCTATCTATCTATCTATCTATCTATCTATCTATCTATCTATCTATCTATATGTCTCTATCTCTATCTATCTATCTAGTGACTCTCAGGGCAGCGCGGCCCCCTTTTATACCCTTCCTGGACGATGAAGATGTTCCTGCACATGAAGATGTTCCTACACAGCAGCCATTGAGGATGTTCCTACACAGCAGCCAATGAAAATGTTCCTACACAGCAGCCAGATTGTGACATCACAGAGCATCCCTGTGATGTCACAATCTGGCTGCTGTGTAAGAACATTTTCATTGGCTGCTGTGTAGGAACATCCTCAATGGCTGCTGTGTAGGAACATCTTCATTGGCTGCTGTGTAGGAACAGTCTCATTGGCTGCTGTGTCTATCTATCTATCTATCTATCTATCTATCTATCTATCTATCTATCTATCTATCTATCTATCTATCTATCTATCTATATGTCTCTATCTCTATCTATCTATCTAGTGACTCTCAGGGCGGCGCGGCCCCCTTTTATACCCTTCCTGGACGATGAAGATGTTCCTGCACATGAAGATGTTCCTACACAGCAGCCATTGAGGATGTTCCTACACAGCAGCCAATGAAAATGTTCCTACACAGCAGCCAGATCGTGACATCACAGAGCATCCCTGTGATGTCACAATCTGGCTGCTGTGTAAGAACATTTTCATTGGCTGCTGTGTAGGAACATCCTCAATGGCTGCTGTGTAGGAACATCTTCATTGGCTGCTGTGTAGGAACAGTCTCATTGGCTGCTGTGTCTATCTATCTATCTATCTATCTATCTATCTATCTATCTATCTATCTATCTATCTATCTATATGTCTCTATCTCTATCTATCTATCTAGTGACTCTCAGGGCGGCGCGGCCCCCTTTTATACCCTTCCTGGACGATGAAGATGTTCCTGCACATGAAGATGTTCCTACACAGCAGCCATTGAGGATGTTCCTACACAGCAGCCAATGAAAATGTTCCTACACAGCAGCCAGATTGTGACATCACAGAGCATCCCTGTGATGTCACAATCTGGCTGCTGTGTAAGAACATTTTCATTGGCTGCTGTGTAGGAACATCCTCAATGGCTGCTGTGTAGGAACATCTTCATTGGCTGCTGTGTAGGAACAGTCTCATTGGCTGCTGTGTCTATCTATCTATCTATCTATCTATCTATCTATCTATCTATCTATCTATCTATCTATCTATCTATCTATCTATCTATCTATCTATCTATCTATCTATATGTCTCTATCTCTATCTATCTATCTATCTAGTGACTCTCAGGGCGGCGCGGCCCCCTTTTATACCCTTCCTGGACGATGAAGATGTTCCTGCACATGAAGATGTTCCTACACAGCAGCCATTGAGGATGTTCCTACACAGCAGCCAATGAAAATGTTCCTACACAGCAGCCAGATCGTGACATCACAGAGCATCCCTGTGATGTCACAATCTGGCTGCTGTGTAAGAACATTTTCATTGGCTGCTGTGTAGGAACATCCTCAATGGCTGCTGTGTAGGAACATCTTCATTGGCTGCTGTGTAGGAACAGTCTCATTGGCTGCTGTGTCTATCTATCTATCTATCTATCAATCTATCTATCTATCAATCTATCTATCTATCTATCTATCTATCTATCTATCTATCTATCTATCTATCTATCTATCTATCTATCTATCTATATGTCTCTATCTCTATCTATCTATCTAGTGACTCTCAGGGCGGCGCGGCCCCCTTTTATACCCTTCCTGGACGATGAAGATGTTCCTGCACATGAAGATGTTCCTACACAGCAGCCATTGAGGATGTTCCTACACAGCAGCCAATGAAAATGTTCCTACACAGCAGCCAGATTGTGACATCACAGAGCATCCCTGTGATGTCACAATCTGGCTGCTGTGTAAGAACATTTTCATTGGCTGCTGTGTAGGAACCTCCTCAATGGCTGCTGTGTAGGAACATCTTCATTGGCTGCTGTGTAGGAACAGTCTCATTGGCTGCTGTGTCTATCTATCTATCTATCTATCTATCTATCTATCTATCTATCTATCTATCTATCTATCTATCTATCTATCTATCTATCTATCTATCTATCTATCTATCTATCTATCTATCTATCTATCTATCTATCTATATCTCTATCTCTATCTATCTATCTAGTGACTCTCAGGGCGGCGCGGCCCCCTTTTATACCCTTCCTGGACGATGAAGATGTTCCTGCACATGAAGATGTTCCTACACAGCAGCCATTGAGGATGTTCCTACACAGCAGCCAATGAAAATGTTCCTACACAGCAGCCAGATTGTGACATCACAGAGCATCCCTGTGATGTCACAATCTGGCTGCTGTGTAAGAACATTTTCATTGGCTGCTGTGTAGGAACATCCTCAATGGCTGCTGTGTAGGAACATCTTCATTGGCTGCTGTGTAGGAACAGTCTCATTGGCTGCTGTGTCTATCTATCTATCTATCTATCTATCTATCTATCTATCTATCTATCTATCTATCTATCTATCTATCTATCTATCTATCCATCTATCTATCTATCTATCTATCTATCTATCTATCTATCTATCTATCTATCTATC